>NC_070636.1:6850428-7081148 GCF_947347685.1 Pleuronectes platessa | reverse complement strand
CGAACTCAGATCTTCTGCAGCCTCTAAAATAATAATCTATATTATTTAAATTATCTGTCTGGACTTATTTGTATATTTTGATTTATTAGTAATTTATTTAGCATTATTAAAAAAAAAAAAAACATAACCAGATTTGTGCAATTTTCCGCCTATTTAATTAATATTGTAATATGTCAGGCCCTTTTAGTTATTTTTAGATAAAAAGCCTATTTCTGTATTTATCAAAATGCCATCGAATAAATAAACGTGTGTGTCGTCCTCGTGAAAAGGGCAGGGAGGAGCCATCGGTGGCTCCGTGCACGTGTAGTTTTTCTCCTTCCATTGTCTGAGGAATACACACACACGCACACGCTTACACACAACCATCATAAATGATAAACAGATAAAGGAGCTGTCTCCTTCAGACACGTTCATCAGCGGCAAATGGGAGCTGGCGCGCTGGCACCGAGGAGAATTAAGGCGCAAGAGTTTGCAACATTCCTGCAGGGGATGAGTTGTTGACAATTAAAGAACACACACACACACACACACACACACACACACACACACACACACACACACACACACACAGACACACACACACACACGCACACACAGAGGGGGGGGGGGGGGGGGATCCGTGCACTGACCGTCTATATTTTGTTTATTTCAGTGGAGTCATTTTCCTGCTTTGACCAACAAAAGAAGATTCCTGTTTTTAAATGTTTAATTCTCGGGCCTTTTCCAACACTGCATCAGGTGTCGCTGCCTTTTGAGCGTCTTTTTTTTTTAATGGAGTCAACATCAACTGGAAAAAAGAAGATTTGAGTTTGAACCTTTGAATCTTTAGGTTTTACGAGCTGCTATTTAACTGCTTCCAATAGTAGAAGAGGATCATATACGACACATGTGACTGGACGTGTTCTCTCGGAGCTCGGGTGAAACATCTCCTCATGTGATAAAGACGCGTTGTAAATGTAAAATGGAGAAAACAACTTAAACGAGCAACACAACAGAAAGAGAAAGAGCCAAACAGGCTTCAGCCACAATCCTGCAAAAAAGAAAGAGAGAGAGAGAAAGAGAGAAGGAGTGAAATTCCGACATGAAATCTGTGACCAGATGAAGTTTTCGCCTCTCACTCGATTGTCTTTGCAGAGTTCGGTTTGCTCGACCCTGTCTTTTATGTTGTTTCTTTTTTTTTTAGAAAAAGGAAGAAGAGGAAGAAGAAAAAAGAGAGAAGCAGCCAGAAAGGCTTTTGGGTGCTACTATAATAAACCATTTTCCCCGGGCTTTATTGATCAGTCACTCTGAGCTAATGTAATTATCCTCATCAATAGGGGGACTGCAGGGAGAATCATTATGCGGTTGACATTGATAAATGATCAGCCGAATGCGGCCCTTTCTCCCAGGGACCCCCCCACCCCCTCTGACCCGCTGCACACAGGCCCACAGAACGTAGCCATAGAAACACCTTATGGCAGGAGGAGAGAAAAGTGCTGAAATGTTGAAAAAAAAAAGAAGGAGGGCAACACACACACACACACACACACACACACACACAGACACACACACACACAACCTAAAAAACTGTCCCCCAGAGCGAGACACTTTGGGGAGAGCCAGCTGCAGAGCGAAGGACTCCGCAGCCCCAATGCGTGCGCGTGCGTGTGCGTGTCCGTTTTCATGACCAAGATCAGCAGAAATAAACTTTTCCTTTAAAACGTGTTTGCAACCAGATGCACTCACGTATCTTTTATAAAACACACACACACACTTTGCCAGATGCTCAACAGCAACAACAAAAAAAGAGAGCCAATAATGTAGGAGCGTTATTAACATGTCGCCTCTGTTGCGCACGGTGTCTGCAAGCGCGTAAAAGTGCGCGTGGACTTTTTTTTGTTTTTTAATATTGTTGCACGGCGCGTCGGTGAGCGTCTTGTTGCATTGTGCAGCAGCAGCAGCGCAGAGGGGGAGAATATATTCCTTATTTTATTCGTGCAGCAGCAGCCCGGACTGGCTGTGACAGGGAGGAGATGAAGGGGAGGAGTTGTTTAGCTCGGCTGGATCATCCATCATCCCTGTCACACCAAATCGGCAAAAGGAAAGCAGCAGAGGCAATCTACCTTCTGTCTCATCGGGGGGAAGGAGGAGGAGGAGGAGGAGGAGGAGGGAGGGAGGGAGGAGGAGGAGGAGAGGGGGAGGGGGAGAAAAAAGAAAAGAAAAGAGGAGGAAAAAAAAACTATTAATATTAAAATCCTCTCCATCCACAGTAATCCTCACGTTTTCTCTCTTTTTCATCTGATAATCTCCGCACAAAACGGAGGACTTCTTCCTTCCGTTTTATCCACACAATAATGGAGCTAAAAGACAGAGAGAGAGAGGGAGAGAGAGAGAGAGAGAAACACATATCAGGGACTTTTTACGTGTTAAATAGTTCAGAGACGAGGAGGCATCATTGACTAGATTATCCTGTACAACCAATAAAACACATGCATGTTTCTCTTTCCCCTGGTCGAGGCCTAAACCAGTTCTTTATAAGGAACAACATGCGGAGATGCTGTGTGCAGGTATTGAGTCCGGAATTTCATTACAACCTGCTAACTAAACACAAAATAACCCAAATAGAAATAAAGCTGCAACATGATAACATGCATTAAAATGATCTAACAAAATTATATGTATTTTAAAATGTTTAAAATTGGGAAAAGGAGCTTTCTGTGCGTCACCAGAATTATTTGTTTTGTGAAAAGAATTATTGCGATTTTCATCACTCTGTTTTTTCCCTCCTGTTTTAAAAAAATGAAAAACAAATCTGTTAAATAAATAAATCCACAGGCCTCAGCCTCAAAACAGGGGAATGTGTGTTCGATTCTAAATAAAATTTATTTAACGTCAGCAGCCTGTTGAATTTTTTTTAATATTTTTTCATTATTTAATAGAAAATAAATTATCAGGTCACATTAAGACTATTATTAACTTTTGAAATAAATATTGCTGCAAACATAAGAAATAAAGAGCAGGCCACATGACAATAATATAGAAATATACTCCTCAATTTATAAACGAAAATCCAAGCCAGGCCAGTTTAAGAGCAGCAAATTAAAATAATAAAATCAACTTGAATTGTATTATTATTATTGTGATTATTATTAAAAATAATAAATGTAATATTATTATAAATATTAAATCTGATATCATTACAGTTTGTAGAATGGGACTTGTTATATTTGTAGAGTAACACTCAGGATTCGGTCAGTGATAAACAGTGTTTCCCATAAAAATTTAAAACAATAAAAGCGAGTGAAGGAAGATAAATCCGGCGCCATTGAAGCAGAAGGTTTTAACTCGTGTGAGAAGGGCACAGACTATTTCAGGAGAAGTGAGGTTGTCATTTCTGGTTTGAGGCTATGACTTGGATGGCCGCGGGCGAACACAGGCGAAGAGGTGGAGGAAAGAGAGAGGAGATGGCCTATCAAAGCCCATTTGGGGGCTCCTGGACGGCAGTGCCGCTCGGGGCCGACAGGCGGCGCTGCAAAACGGCAGAAAGGAGCAGAGCAGCAGCTGACACAGAGAGAGAGAGAGGCAGGGAGAGAGAGTGTGTGAGAGAGAGAGCTGTGGTTCTCACTACAGGAGCAATTACACTGGGGATGAGTCCTGACTATTGTTTGAACGACAGAGATGGAGTGAAGGGAGAATTTATCTAACGTAACTAACTCATTTCCACATTAAGCTCATATGGGGCCCCTTTATAAAGGCAGTACGTATTTTCAAATAGCACCAAGTCTTTATTCTGTAAATAACAAACTGTGGTATAATTAAGTACAAATAAAATAGTATTTAGAAAATGCAAGATTTCCTTTTTTAAATTCTGACATTTTGGCCCCTCGGGTTTAAGAGCTGGAGGCCGGAGTCTTCTCTCATCCGTCTCCTCTTCACTGTAGTTTATCGTTTGGTCTGAAAATGGCTCGGTGGTAAATCTGCTGTGTAATTTGCTCCCTTCATTTGCATCTGACAGTTGTTTATTATTCGGAGGAACATATTTGTGCGCCTAAATAAATTGCCACGCCGATATACATGTGTGTGTTGCGACCATCATTTGTCGTTGTCATTTTAAGAGGTTGTTCAATAACCAAATGAGCCTGGTTTAAACAAGCCACGGCTAATGGGGCTGCAGAGAAAATGCAACTTGATTGATATATTTTGATGAGTATTTGAAAAAGGAAAAAATTAAAACATTGTTGAAAGGAGGAAACCTTACCAGAATTAGATTTTCTAATAATAATAATAAGCTTATGACTAAATTATTAAAATGGGAAAATGGTGTCACACAGTTAACACAGTTAATCACACAAAAATCTAACAAAAATCAAAAATGAAATATTTATTACAGCATTTGTGACTGAACACCTTTTAAACATTACGTCACAGTCCTCATACAAGTATTTAATGTATTTTTGACAAAGCTTAAGGGAGACGGCATCTTATCATCTAGTGAGGAACACGTGCTGAAAAAGGAAGGAATTCATGGACATACAATATCAATGCCACAGCAGATCTGAAACTAGCAAAAACATTCTTTTTCAATTGAGGTAAACACATAGAATATCTAACATGAAACAATTAATAGACTGAACTCTGTACGAAGTTTGTTACAATATTCTCTCAGCTTTTTTTTCACCCCTCCCCCCACTCCTCCCCCAAAAAAGCATTGAGTTCATAATTTAAGTTTTTTTTTTTTTTTTCCTTTTTTTTTTCTTTAAAGTTTTAGGTTTTTTGGTGCATCAACCATCAAATGCTTTCTCCGGTGCCACGGAATCAACGCGTGTGTCAGTATCGTCCGTTTATGGCAAAGAGTGTTGATCCGCAGGTGGAGGAGAGCGCCGGAGGATGTTGCTTTTCCACTGTGAAGCTTCCTTCAATCGGCTCTAACCAACGAGAGTCCAGGGTACAAAAAAATAAAATAATATTCAAATAAAAATGTATAAAACCAACACAATCCAGTGCTTGGGCAATTCAAACAAAGAACTTTTTTTTTTCTCCTTTAAAACCTACAGGGCAACATTCATTCATGAACCAAAAAAAGAAAAAAGAAGAAGGGGGCATGACAAATGTTCAAGCTGAATCTTCTGGAGAGATCCGGTGTCATTTAGCAGCCTTTTCCCATCATGCCCTGCTCTTATGGGGGGACAGGACCTGATTGCCCTCTGTGGTCTGGAGCCTTTTTGAGATGTTCCATCTTCTTATTGTTTCTTTTTTTTTTCTTTTATAGTGCTGTGCTGTGAGACAGTTTCTCCTCCGGGAAGGAGCACACACAGTGTGAGAGAGAGAAAAAGGTTAACCTTTAATTCTAAAACTAGCTCAGGAAACATAAACCATGTGATCAACAAAAAATGCACAAGTTTTAACTTATTTATCTATACTTTTTATACTACAGTAGTTATAACTCTTGGAGTCTTTCTGTTGTTTCTTTTTTAAAACCTTTTCCGGAGTGATTTTTATTTTCGAAAGCGTTTGCGCACGCGCGTCACATGAAAGTGTACAGAACAATGTTTATGAAGGTTTGTAGGTGAGTGTGCGAGAAGTGTGTGCCTGTGTGTTTGTGTGTGTGTGTGTCTGTCTTCGAATGTGTGCGTCTTGTCCATCCGTTGCACACGTGTGCGTGTTCAGAACATCCTCTGTTGATCTTAACCAAAAGCCCAAGACTTTACAAAGTGTTCTTGTCAGCTTGGTCCTCCGTTCGGTTGAAAGTAACAAAATTGACAAGTTATTAAAAAAAAAAAAAGAAAAAAAAAAAAAAGAAGAAGAAAAGAATTATCACAGCTCATCTGGAATTCTGTTTCTTTAGTGTCAAATTCTGGTCAAAAGGGTTCAACGTTTTATTCTTAAAAATAGTCTCAAAATAGGATTTATTGTGAGCTGCTGCTTTCTTTTTTTTGTGTGTGACTGTTTTCTTGTAGTAGCTGCTGTTGTCAAAGTTCCCTTCTACTATTGGGCGTGGATGTCCAGGCCTTGTCCTCCAGCACTGGGGTCGATGGGAGTGAGCAAAGGGGGTCTCTGCGCAGACATGCTCATTCCTGGGTGCGACGCGGGTCCTCCGTGCATCAGCATGGCGTGGTGGTGGTGGTGGTGGTGGGCGTGGTGATGCGGGTGGTGGGCGTGGGGGTGGTCGGGCAGGTAGGCGTGGAGAGGGGGTCCGTGTCGGTACTGGGAGGGGTGAGAGGTCATCTGATGCGGGTTGGGGAAGGTGGATCGGGCCATGCTCATGCCCACAGGACCGCTCTGAGGTGCGTACTCCCCCGGCATGCCTGGCAGACCTGGGAGGAAGAAAGAGAGAGAGAGGAACAAGTTAATAAAAAAGGCCATTAACAAGGCCTTGATTCAATTTAAAACCCAACTCTGACAACAAAGAGATTTTATGACACTGCGTCTGTGACTGCAGCGCTTTCAGCTTCGCCCGAGTAAAGGGAGACATTATTGCGCCGGGTTATTTCGGGCTCTGGTGAGTGGTTTACAAGGCCCAATAGCGTTGTGGTCAGGTCTCAGGTTGGGAAACGATCCCCAGTCGTCCACAGACACTGGAGGTCCTGGAGGATGTGAGGAAAACCAAGCAGCCGTATTGATGTGGCGAAGCGCTAATACTTTTTACAAATGGAGCAGTTAATTCCCCAGCTGACTCTGGTGACACACTGAGCCGGCGCTCTCTCCTGGGGACGCGTGAACATATTTGATTTGGAGTTTTCCTGCAGAAGTTATTGAATAATTTAGAGCTCGGGTTTGCTGTTTAACCAAAGACAGTGAGCGTTAAGAGCCTGGCTCCGCCCCTGAATGAAAACATCTCCTGCTCTTGATGTGTGTTGTGTGTGTTTTGGAGCTTAGTGGAGACAAGAGCAGGAAACAACAGCGAGCCATGAGATTAAAGAGGAAAAGGGAGGTGGGGTATGTTGATGTCCCTTAAGATGGACTCCACTTCACATGTGCATGGGCCCCAGCATGCTGGCATCTCTCACACTGTGACACGACCCAGGACACAGAGCTGCCTCAGCAGTGCCACTGTTTGACTCTTCACACGGCTGTTTGTGGTAATCAGGAAGAAAAAGAAAAAGGCTGATGTGTGGGGATGGGGGGGGGGGGGGGGGTGTTGTTGCTGGAGCCTGGGACTGGAGTATGGGAACATAGCTGGTCCAGAGGCCTGGACCTTGGGGAGACACAAGTGAGAGCAGGGGGGTCCCCGCTGGAGCCAGGGGGCCTGGGTCTGGGATTGGGTCTGGGCCGGCCTGCTTTGTAATGTGAACCCCTGGGGGATTAGAAGCTGTAATAGGAGGGGAGAGGTCGCCGCAAGGTCACTAGGCATGCTCACTCTCTGCATTCCTCCACCTTAGTACACTGCAATTAAGAAATTACGCAGGAGGGCCCCGGTGAGGGAGGGGAGAAGAGGAAGAGGAGGAGGAGGGCCGAAAGGAGCGAGGAGCGGCGGAGACAGCAAAGGCCAAGATTGATGGCCGGTCTCACCGGTGGAAAGCTGTGTCATTTTTTTCTAATACTCCCTTCTGCATGTCAGTTCATTTGAAATGCACGTGTTTGTCAGAGCGGGTCTCTTAAAACCCCACTACCGGGGTCATAAAACAAATAAATCATGCAGGGGGGGGGGAGATGTCGGGGGGGGGTATGATGGGTGGTGCCCTCGCCTCCATATAACCTGGAGCAGCTCCTGTTAAAAGGCCCAGCAGATGTTTTTGACACTGTAAGCTGCTAATCTCCAGTCTTGTAAGCTGCAGTCATTCCGTTAAGTAGATCTGAGACACCCCCGCCCCACACGTACACCCCCACTTCTTTATTAACAAGAGTGGTAAAACCATCTGAAGACAATAAGTGAGGACAGACTGGGCCTCTCTCTCTCTCTCTCCCTCTCTCTCCCTCCCTCGCTCTCTCTCCCTCCATCTCTCCATCTCTGCATGCCTGCCTCCCTGACTGGCGGTGCACTCCTGTTATGGCACAGCGGTCCTGCTCAATGACTGGCCATAATTAAGTACCAAATACACCATATTGTGTGGCTGTGTAATCAAATCACGAGAGGATAATATTCCTCTGTATTGAGCTATTAATGTAATTGGTCATGAAGCATAAAGTATGTTACGTAATTAAATAGTCTCAAAAATTATATAGCCCCCGTATTAAGAATTAGCCAACCTGAGCAAATGTTGTCTCTGTGTGGCTGTTTTAGGGAACATTGCTTCCTGATTTCTCTTCCCCCCCCCCCCCCCCACCACCACCCTCTCTCTCTTTCCCTGCTGCCATTAGCCACGACAGGAGGGGGACGAGAGAAATGGAGTGAGAGACACCGAGGAAGAGGGAGAGAGAGGAAGCGAGGACCAGAGGGGTGAAATGATCTCTGTCGACAGAATTGCCGATGTGACCCTTCGGAAAGAATCCAGTCTCCATTTACATATAAAGGGTTCTTTTAATCAAGGTAAGTGTTATTATATTGTGCCTCATTGGGCAAAGGGAGTTTAGGTGTTAAATAAAATCTCTTCTGCCCCGCCGCCTTCGGGATGTGATACGTCTTGATTTTTCAAATGTCAGCACTGTGGCACTAGCGGCGGGCGGAATGGCCGGCTTAATCAGACTGCCGCCATTTAGCTGTGTGTGTGTGTGATAGAGTGTGTGTGTGAGAGAGAGAGAGAGAGACAGTAACACTGAGGGATCTGTATGTGTGAGAGAGTTTCCCCTCCTTTTAGACGCAGCCATGCTTGTGTCTACAACCTTATAAATTCATCTCCATGTCTCGCTGCTCTTGTCTGCGGGTCTCGGGTCAGGCTCGTCTCCGGCCCCCGCCCCCCCCTTAAATCGTCTCCCTCCAGTAAAAAATAATCAAAACACACAGTGTCCCCCCCCCCCCCGCACTCATTCCTCCCTTTACACAGCTCAACCCAAACCCCCCAGTGAAGGATCGGCCGTGTCACCCCCGGCCCGTATATCTCGCTCAGGACCGTAATGTACTGCAGTGTTCCCGTCTTTGCATATAAGATAATTTGGGCATCAATCCTTCGCCCAGACAGATTTATGTCACTCGGAGGACAGTTTCACTTCTCCTTCTTTATCGCTTCACTGGAGCCTGCTTAATTTCTCCCCGTCAGCCCCTTCCCCAGGAGATGTTATTTTTTCCCTAAATGTCCAACATTTGCATTCGCTGTCCAAGAGGGGGAGAGTGATGGCGCTGTTGTGATAAATAAATTTCTGCGATGCCACGCCGGGTTGTTTCTTCCTCTCCGTCTTGTGCTGTTGTCGTTCCCGTGGTCTGGCGCCACAAGTCGGATCCTCACTATCCCAGGACGCCCCCCCCCCCCTTTTTTTTCCCAAGCCTTCAATTCATCCATGGCAACTGCCATCTCCCCCCCATCCACCCATCTCTCCCCCTCTTAAAGCATCTTGCTAAAACAGCCATGCATGCTAGCTCATAATTGTTGATGCCGGGGAGTAGGGGCTCACAGCCTGCTGCAGATTTATGGTAAGAGGGGGTGTAGTGCTGATGAAGTGAAAGGGAGTTGTGTGTGGAAGAAAATTAATAAAACACCCACAGCCCCAAAAGTAAGGAAAACAGCCCAGTACTTACTTCCCCCTTTTTCTTTGCGTTTTGCTTTACAAGATGGAGGTTACATGTAGTGCCATTGCCCATCCATGCCCATATTCATCCCCATTCCACTCATAGGCCCTAGAAAGAAGAGATAAACACCAGAAACAAAAGGGTCAGCAGGAGTTTGAATCGCAGAGAAGGAGAACCACGCACAGAGAGGATGAGGTCGGGTTAGCGTTAGATGGGAAATTATGAAAGTGTGAGGAAGAGGAAGTGGTGTCATTTTTTTTTTTACTTTGCGTAGCATCCCGCAAAAAACCTTTTTCAGGGTTTTTTCCACATGTGTTAGATTAGAAAGAAAGAACAAATAAAACAAGCAAGACAGGCAGCAGACAGCCTGGTTATTGTGGTTGTGTAGCACGTGTTAGTGTTATAGTTTTGGCTGACTTGGGGTCCTATGCCGCTCTGACGTGACTACACCTCACGCTGCAGACAAGAAGGACCAGATCATCATGGATATCTGGTGGGGCAGGCTCCGGACTTACCGGCTGGTCGGATCCCCATGTGCTGCTGACCGTCCAGCACGAAGCTGCCCATTGGCTGGCCCTCTGGACTGTACGCTGCTCCTTGGCTCACTGAAGGATCAAGAAGAAAACCTGATTGTAGTCACAACGTGGACATGAAAAAAAGGGGGGGGGGGGGAGTGAGGGGAGGGAGGGAGGGAGGGAGGGAGGGAGGGAGGGAGGGAGGGGAGGGGAGGGAGGGAGAAGAAGAAGAGAAAACACACCAGACAATCAGCAATTGTCCCAGCTCCAGCCCAAACATACTGTAAGACATTGTGCTCATGTTTGTGGACCGCAGTGACTGACGTGTGGCATGCAAACACGCATACAGTTGGTCCACGTGCATGCATGCAAGTGCACACACACACACACACGCACACACAAACACACACACACACACTCTCAGCCAGTGTCATTCAAAACCACAGTCACAGGAGACACATTGTTCTCTGAAGGAGAGAAGGGAGCATGCAGTTTGACAGGGTGAGAAGAATTTCTGCCGAGCCAGGAAATTCAACGAGTCAGTTCTTGAATCACGGCACGCGGCGTAAATACGTCTATCACAACATCAGATCTAAACACGCAGATAATCCTACGGCTGCGAAAAATCTAACACTATGACGGATTTATCTGTTGATCTGTCACGATATATAAGATAAAGTAGGAATCAATTTTCCTACTTGTGTCTTGTTTTGTTTCTAATCAGCTCTAATGAACTAATGCTCTTCGGAGACACTAGAAAACGCTGTATTCTGGCAGCTATAACAGAATTATCTCTGATAATCTGTGATTCGTAAAAAGATTAAAGGGGGTGGGGGGGGGGGAGTGGGTGGCGTTTAGTCATGCTGTGTCCGTGAGGATTGTTGACTGGCACATATTGGCGTCGGCCCGTCAAACGTTCCACTCACAAAAGTGCAGCGCCTTCAGAAAGAGACGCCCACTCGCACTCGCATCCTTTTTAATCGTGGCTCAACAATCTCCACCCCGGTGTGTGCAGGAGATCTGTTTTAAGACGGGAATTTGCTAATCAACAAAAACAGCTTTTCCCTGCCCGAGACAAATTACTCGGCTTCTTTGCGGTAATGCCACAGTCAATGAAGCTTAGGGCGACTGAATCTTTCCGCGGGATCACAGGCAGGAATGTTTACTACTCACTTTGGGCTTTTTTTTTGTTGTTGTAATCCGAACACAATAGATATCAAATAAATGTGTCCTTCAGTTAATGATATGAAGCTTTCCACGGAAATCTCTCTCCTCCATCGGCGTTAAATCCAAATCAAAAACATCTCCAGCTCGCACGACTTGAATTTTAAATGATCTGAATTCAGTACGAATAAGATTCTTCAGGGGATGAAATTAAAAACACGGCAGAAAAAAAAAAGCGAGCGCATCCCAAAACAAAACGGTGCAAAAAAAAAAAAGATAACTCGTAAATTGCTGCTAGCATTCCTGCTGCTCCTCCTGTGTCCAATTAGCAATTCACAGAGAGAGTGCTAATATTCCTCTCTCTCCAGTTAGACTGGGAAATCTCCAATTAGAGTCAATCAGGGAACGGCCCACGCCACCGCCGAAACACATCTCATTGAGAAAATGGAAAAAAGGGGGATGGAGGGAGGAAGAGTTGGAGGGAGGGAGAAGAGGGGGTTCAGAATGTAGAGGGAGCCCTTTGATACACAATCTGGGCTCCAGACATGATGTGCATGCCGGGATGTGAAATAAGACGTCTTCATGCTGAGGAGAGACAGGCGGAGGGAGCGGATTCTCTACTGTACGTTGGCTGGGTTGTTTTTTTCTTACCTGCTCGATTTGACTGGTCAATCATAGGCTGTACTATTCTTCTCCTGGCATTGATGAACCTGGCAGAGAGAAAGAAAGAGAGAGAGAGGAGAAAAACAAACGTTAAATCACGCGGCATTCACTCTCGGACAGATTCATCACAAGCCACCACAAAGACAAAACAGCGTTGCATGACTTAATGGCGACATTAGCCGCCGCGTCCTTGGGAGAGAGGCGCTCGCGACAAAACAGCAACAAACAAAAGGGCAATTGTGTGCCGACTTGGGAAACCCAGCGAGGGATACTTTTAATGTTCCTTATGATCTATTCCCCCCTCTTTTAATAAAGCTTTTGATTACGTTTGGTTGCTGTGGGCGCCGGGGAGACATTCCTCAAGTATTAAGTGCAGCTCGGGCCCAGAAGAACCCTCATGGTGGCTCATCCCTTTCTCCCTCTGCCTTTAGAGGCATCACAACTTAACGCGGTGTACAGTGTCTGGTCTCCGGCTCCTGCTCCACGCCGATGTTATTTCTGCGGCTTCATCACCCGTTGGAATTTAGAAGTATACGCTTTAAGTTAGCAATGTCCAAGGATACAAATGGTTCCTTTCATGACTCCCCCATCACTCCACCCCCCAGCCTCCACCATTCCCCTCTGTGGGACCCCCACTCTGGCTGCATTGTAGGGGGGCTCTGCTCCCCTTTCCAGCTGTCTAGAAATGAGGACCAGGCATGGGCCACTCCGTGCTTTCACAAGGTATTGTTATGTCAGCGAGCCCATCAATTAGGCTGTCTGAAGTTTTATCACCGCCACAGCAGCGAGTAAGTGCAGCTCCACAAAGCCTCCCCAGCCGGCCGTGCTCCTGCGGCTTTTCCAGCATGGAGCCAGAGGTCATTTGGAGGTGACTACCAGCCAGGGGCAACCGTTTTGACTCGGAATGGGATGTTTTGGGCCGAGTCGAACGCAAGCTGGACACTGGGGTCCGGCAAACTCTCCACGTTCTGCTCTTACTTCCTCTTCTACCCCTTTTTCATGTGCTAAAAACATGGGGCTTGTTCTACAGGTACCACCATGTGGTTGATATTAAAGAGGGGTTTCAAATCACGCTGGAGCTGTCCAGCATGGAGTCTTTGCTGGTTCCAAAAAAGCAGAAGAGAGAGAAAGAGAGAAAGAGAGAGAGAGAGAAAAAAAGGCCCCACCGCCCTCTCTAACGTACGAGCCACGGCACCATCAGTACGGCTAAAGAACTGGTCATTAGGAGGAAGGGAGAGCTGGAACCAATTTGGGCTCCTAATCCCCCATGAAGCCCTGATACCTGCCCTTACTTTCTCCAATGAACTTAAACGCCTGTAATCTGCCCGGCTCAAAGTGACATGGTTAAACGTACAAAATGCACGTTTGAGGGAGAAGAAAAAAACTGAAAAGAGAGACATGGTGCTCATTTGCCAGGGGGCATCCAGAGTGCAGCCACGCAGGGGTGCCGCGGGCCCCTGAGAGAAAGAGATGAAACACATCCATACCAGAATGAGACAGAGGGGAAAGAGGAAGAGGTGAGCGAACGGGAGGTTTGGATTCTAAATGATACGATTGCGACGCTGGATTCTGTGATTTAAGGGACGATAAGGATTACGTTTTATTGACTGTGAAGTATTTCTGATTGAACAAAAGGGAACACGGTATTCTTTGATTCTTTGAAATACCTGCGGTGCTTAAGAGAGACAGAGGCTACCAGCATCAAAACCAGCTGAGCAAGTAAACACCGAGACATTCCTGGTATCGCACTCCCTCTTTATGCTCAGTGCTCGAGCTGCCAAAATATATGTCCTGCTTTTTCGGCCTTCCTTGACACACCGAGGGGCTCAAAATCACAACCATGTGCATTCTTACCTATTCTGGGACCAAACCATAAACACGTAATGTTTGGAATATTCTTCCCAGGTGCTAAATTTGCCCTCATGGTTTCCAGTGACTGCAGAGGTAATGCTCTTACGCACAGCTGAATGATCAAAGTGCCGTTTTTCAGATTTTCTCCCCCCGCCCCCTGAATGTTCCTTTAAGAACCGTTCCTCCTCTTGTTTTTTTTCCTGCTTCTTACAGGAAATGTGTGACATAAAGTAAAGAGAAAAAAATCTGCTATTATTGAAAAGGTAAATCTCTAAAACATGGATATTCAAATATTTCCCCCACAAGCTCTGAGATGGACCTGCTTCTTGTCAACACTCCCCTTTGGGCTGAAGACCCCCAGATTACACACACACACTCACACACACACATACACACACAGGTTCTGTTTTTGTACGCTAAACAAGTTGCCTCAGTAACTGGGAGGCGATGTGGCGCACTGGAGGGAGCGGGGGGGTGACCGTGGGCCCCTCTGGTGGTGGCCTCAGAGCAACTTTTATCAGGCTGAGTAAAGCCAATTGAGATTATCAGAGTCGGGCCTGATAACAGTGTTTTCCCTCGACCCGTGAGCTGCTAATGGCGTGTGCTTAGAACAACAAAACCAGGCATCCTCCAGAGACGGGGGGGGGGGGCAGTCAACTCGGATGGACGGACAGATGGACTGATCTGAAGACCCGAGGTCCTGAGGGAGACACGCAGGGGTTGACCACAGGGACTCCGAATTCCCAACCACTCACTAAAACATACGTGCGCGCAGTAAATCTACACATCGACACCACGGACATGACCACAACCACCGCCAGTGTGTCCGTACGCTAACCAGAACACAGGAGGCTCACAGGGGACACTCGCTAAAAAAACCTCCAACCCAAAAAGCCCATGTTTTATTATCTACATCTGGTGGTCTACCTTATTACGGCCTGCCTCTGCTGAACGTAAGAGCGCAGAACCACCAACTCACACACACACACACACACACACACACATGCACACAAAGTACACAGAGCGCCTCTCAGCATGGGAACTCCACGCTGTCTTCAAACAAATAATTAAAGGCAAGGTTAGGGGGTCGTGTGGAGGTCATTCCTTGGGATACAGCTCAGAATGCGTGTGCATTGCCCCTGCACAAAGCTCGACGGTTGGGGGGGGAGTCGATCCACCGCTGTTTAATGTGGGCGACTGGTTACTGCTTCAGCCAATAAGTCTGCAAAAAAACACTGTAATTGCAGGGCTAAGCATGCTGGGGAGTGTGCATGTGAACAATTATGCACATGTCAATCAATATGTGCGAGTACTTGTCTGCGTTTTCTTCACACGTTATTGAGGATTGGCGTCCAGCAGCACATCCTGCTGACATGCCCTGAATTGGCACGAGCAACACGTGAGGACAAACGTTTACACGCAGATGCAATTAGCATCTTGACCTAAAGAGTTCGGTGATGACGTGGTGAGTTGACCGGTGCTGCTTGTGTTGAAGGTGTCTAAAAGCAAAATAACAGGATATGTCTGATGGAGCCGGAGAAGCAGGAGTCCAGTTGACACGGGGTCTCCACTGGGCTGGACTGACGTTGCATCCCTGGTTACTAATATCTGCTCATAAACAGGGTGGAGGGGCTTTAGTGCCTGCTTAGGCGGTAAATACCCTGCCTAGCACACCATGTTATGTTTTACCCAGTGTGAGTGTTGGGAGGGGCTTATGATGTTAGAGACGGAGGCTACATCAGTTCTATCATATTTTGTTGAGGCATTTTAGCTCTCCATCAGTTTTAATCTCCATCCATATTAACCGCCCTGAAAAGGTGCGTCACATGACCATTCAAGTACACCAGGCATGAGCGTGCCAGTGTAAACAGGAAGCAGACAGTTGTTTGCTTAGTTACAGCGTCATGAGTCATGAAAAGTAAGATGAAGAATTCATGTTCTTGGACTCATGATGAAGTGGAGCTGTCTGAAAATGTCTTTCTACGACGCAGCCACAGATCGGACGTAGAGGCGATTTTAAACTAAAACCTGGGCAACTATTTGTTTTGCTGTATGAAACCTCCCTTTAATGAGGCATTCCAACTGCATTGTCGTCATAAACACAAAGAGCTTTAGATGATGACAAATTCTCTGGAGGGTTACTCAGAGTTGAAGATACAATCACCACAAACCACTCACTCTGACTCAGGGCTTGTATTTATTCTTTTTTTTTCTTTTTCTTTCTGGCTTCCTCATCTCAATCTGTCATAAAGGACTTGTTTCTGGTTAACTGACTTGCAGCCACACCTGGTAACTCACTCCCGTCGTCAGCATTCCTTTCCCTGAGAAAAAGATTGTCATGCCAAACCACCCTACCCTGGAGCATGGCCAAGAGAGAGAGAGAGAGAGAGAGAGAGAGAGAGAGGGAGAGAGAGAGAGAGAGAGAGAGAGAGAGAGAGAGAGAGAGCCTCATTGCTCGGCTGGCCAATTGCTGTAGAGAGATCGGAGGGAACGCAGCCAATCACAAGTGGGGTCAGTCGTTGGTTGAGATTGCAATGAAAGAGAGAAACCGACCCAGAACCGGAGAGAAACAGAGGAGCACTAATCATGTCTTCTAACTAACTCCCTACATACTAACCATGTTCTCCGGGAAACCAGCGGCCCACTGCTCCGAAATGTGGAGCAGGCGAAAATACGGGAGGCGGGTTTTGATATTGTGACACAGGAATGGTTGTCAGTTTATTGCCTTCATGGCTGACCTGCACATGCCCAGTGTAACGGCTCGTATGCCAGGGACGAGGGGGTAGCGCGGGGGTGAGGGGAACATATCTGGTCCGTCAGTCCGATTCCCGGGGCCCTGTCCGCCTTCACGGGAAGATTACACGCAACACAATCTGAAACGAGAACGTGCTGAACTCAAATCCCCGACCGCTGCTCGCAAACACGACCGTCCTCTGGTTCCTATTAGAGCTCATTGCTTCCATACTTCCGCCTCAGAGAGAAATAAAGATTCCGAACCCCCCAGCGGTCGAGTCGCAGCTCACTGGTATCAAAGGAGGAAGGCTTCAGTTTGATCCTCTCCCTCCCAAAAAAGGGAAAGAACGGACAGAGGAGGGTACAGAACACGGAGTGTCCTTTGACCAGGAAGTGCATACAAATTGACCCTGTGATGAGGGTGTGTTTAGTATAAGCAAACACTAATTATGGTCCGGGCAGACAGTGTGGCAGTCTGGGGCTACTGAACTTCCAGCGCTGATCTACTGTAGTGTCAACAACACTGATTAAATCAGCTCACATGGTCCTAACAGACCCGCTCTAACAGTTTATTCAGAAAGCTGTGCCACCGGTCTGAACCTGGCGTATCTGTGCGTTTATCATAAACTCCCACAAAGGGACTTTCTGACAGGCGTCGCTCCTCCAGGATGGAGATAAAGGACAGAGAGGGCGTCCGGGAACGAGGAAGCTTCCTGCGACTCGTCTTATCGGAGGCAGAGTTTCCCTTTTTCTGTCCCTCCTTCCTTTCTGTAAGTTAAAACAGGAGTCAACAGACGTAAGCCGGGCGAACATTACCTCACCCCCCCGTGTTTGATTTAGTGCAGATGTGAAACGGAGCGAGGCAGGATCGTTCTTTTTTTTTTGGTAACGTCGGAGAAGGCCCACGTTTAGGGCAGCCACTGTGTTTACATAGTTTTACCTCTGTCTCTCTCTCCCTCGCTCCCTCATTCTCTCATCCACGGTGCCTCCATATTACCCACCTCCCCACCCCTCCATACTCTTTTGTCTCCCTCTCAAAGGGGCACTGTTTCACCTCTCCTCCATGGACTTTCACTGACCTGTTTTTCTTTCCCTTTTTATTACTCCACTCATTGGCCTTTTGTGGCACCCCCCCCTCCCCTCCCTCCCCTCCCTCCACCACCCTCCATCAGCCGCATATGAGTAACATTTGCGTTGCTCTGTGAGTCGAGCTGCAGAAGTCATTCCTATCTGAAACCCGGGTAGCGCGAGTCATTAAGACTCAAGTGGAAAATCAGACAAAGAATTATATATTTGTGTTGCGAGCTGACACGATTTAACGAGCAGCTAATTAAAATAAATCAATAGCACTGCGGCATGCTCACTCTCTGTCTGTCTCGCTTTCCTCCGTCTTATTCTCTGTCAGCACCAAGAGGCAGAATACTGCAGCGTGGAGCACAATGCTATTCAAGTGATGCTTTTACCTTTAAGATCAGGCTTCAACTACTGGCCGTGCATTATGATGAATATGTCAACGAGTCAAGGGATACAAATATAGGCCAACAACAAAAGAACCAAAGATAGATATTATCTCCCTCTATTTACCCTCCCATCTAACACCTTCTCCCCTCTTCCCCCTGTCCAGTGAGGGCATGTCACCCCTGGGCCTTGCAGTCCAGCAGCCTGACCCCTGCATGGCGGGCTGTGCGGCCCCAGCTGCTGACTGTCCGTCAAACACCTCCAGAGCAGCGTTGGGCCAGGAAGACCACGTTTGTTGCCCCTTTGATCCGGCAAGCAGCAGCTGCTGCTCCACACAGCAGCACTTTGTTCCTCTGTCTCCTCACCACACTCTGTCCTACGGCACAAACACACTGACTCCAGTGCAGGAGTGGGACGGAGAGAAGAGAGGAGAGTAGAAATGTGGAGGGGGTTGGGGGGCATCACAAGAAAGAATAAGAAAAAATTGCCCGTTTTTTTGCCTCCCTACAACATCAACAAGCACTGACAACGGCAGTGGGGGTTTTCTTGGCCCCGACGCAGCCTTCAGACGTCTCCTCCTTAACGCTTCGCCCTCCCTTCTCCTCATAAGAGATATGATAGTTATTGTTCAAATCAGCCCAGGTGAATGGAATGGACCGAGGCCAAGCCTGCCCCAGGCGTCAACACACCTGTATGAAAGAGACCTTATTGTAGCAACCCAGCAAGGCTAACCTGCCCTAGCTCTACCTGTTTTCCGATGTTAGAGGGAGGGTGGAATCATCTCTTCTTTCTCTTTCTCCTTCTCCCAGACAGTCCCTTAATATATCCCTTCATTATCCTCCCTTTTCCTCAGAGGCCGGCATCCTCGCCCTGGAATGCCTTACTTACACTGTTATGTTTTGAATTTCACCACTCAAACGGGGGGGGTGATTGACGGAAAGAGAGGATCCACATCTCTCGTGTCTCACTCTTGCACCACCTCCCTCAAGATAACACTTTATTAATGGGCATAGGAGCACGAAAGGTAATCTCTGCCTGCCCAGGAGCTGAGGGACCAGCGGCTGTGTTCTCTGCTGCTTTGAAGAGAATCTGAAAACATCCAGCACATGTCAATATTAGCCTCCGTCAAAGGTTCCAGCGCACAGCCTGTGACACAGGTCGTCTACGCCGGAAGGTAACGCTCGCTCCTCATGAGCCGGCTTCCCACCTTTTGGGTGGGTGAGGCCCTTCTGCTTTCATGCAGGGCCAGCGAGCTGCAGAAGAGAGACACACACTGGCAGGCTGGCACACACACGGATACTCCAACAGCACACGGAAGGAGAGAGGGAGAGAATGAAAGAAAGCTATGATTCCGGCAATATCACTTCCCCGGCCTACCCATCAGCCCTCCTGAGAGGACATGGTGTGCTCACAAGATCTCGCCCCATTTTCTCAGTTTTGATGAGTGCCACCCCTATTGCCCAGATTCCCTTTCTTCCCACAATGCCAGGCCTGTTGGGCTCCTTTGTGTGTCCCTGCAGGGAGCGCAGGTATAATCTGTTTCCAGCCCCTTGCTCTCTGCCATCAGACAAACGTGTGACTTCTTTAGCCTCTCTTGTCTCTCCTCCACACTATCTTCCCATCTCCATTTCTTTCACCCTCTCTTTGTCTCTTGCTCCATCGTCTTCTGCTCCCTTTCATTCTCAACCCCTTTTTTTCCTCCCTGCCTGGTAATCGAGTGAGAGATTCCGCGACTCTGTGACTCCCCCTTATTGTCAGATATCAAACAGGGCGGCTTTGTGGATTACCAGGGGAAGCTGATAATGACATGATAGAGGCGTGATATTTCAAACAAAATCGAGTGTCAATTGCCTGCACCGTCTAGGCAACACAAGTGTCTGCGATGCGGCAGCCAGGCAGGAAATAAGGCCAATCTAGTTCCTTTGCTTCATATCAAACGTCTCTCTTCTGCCTCCTTTATAGGACTATAATGGGTTCGGCTCAAAGAGAAGAAGAGGGGGCCTATCAAGAGGGGCTTCAGCAGTTACATCCTTATGCAACACACAGCCATGCTTGGGTACACTTCTGAGCACGCCAGCGCTGTGCATGTACACACACACACACTGGCAGACTCGTGAACTTATGATACTTAATCTCAAATGCATTACTGGGAGAAGTCAAAAAAGTAGATCCGATGGGAGGTTGAGGAGGATATGTGCCCCCATTTCACCACCCTACCCCCCAAAATATATACACACACGCACATGCTCTCTCTGCTCTTACCACTTACTCTTTTCCCCCTCCTCCTCCTCCTCCTCCCTCTCTCTGCTGTACTAGTAACCGTGAATGTAGGGCAGTGAAAATGCACAGCAATTAAAAAGTGACACCTAAACCAGGTGGATAGACTGTCTGGATTCTCTAATGCCGGAGTTTAGCTGCCGCTGCACTTGAGGAGCCAGACGATTGAGGAGTGAGAGACTTTGTGTGTGTGTGTGTCTTTGAGTGTGTGTGTGTGTGTGTGTCGGTTGTGAAAGGGATTCTCCGCCCCACTGGGATGTCATCATCTTCCCACCATTGTGTCTCTGGCGTGTGAGCGAGTGTTTCCACCAGACACGTTTTCCGTGATGTGTCTGAGTGAGCGCGTTCGCGTCCGACGGGTTCCGGTGACCAGGAGAGGCACCGGTCAAACGCTGCGAGCTCAAAACCCGCCTCCCCCATGTTGAATAATTAATCCCGGTTTCAATTGCACGTAATTGCTTTGACATACATAAGGGTGAGCGCACAGGCAAACAAACAAGAATGCTCGGGCACGGTCAAAGGCAGAGTTTAGGGTGAAAGAAGCCCAGCAGCCGGCTGCTGGTATAAATAGCTGTTGTTTGTGGAGGGGAATGCTGGCAGAAGCTGCAGTGACACCGTGGAGCGACCACAGGGACTGGGATGTGCCTGGTGGCCTGAAGCGAGCCCTGCGCCTCTCAGATCAGCTCCCCCCCCGCTGACTGAGCTCAGCTTTGATTGGCTTCCTTCAAAAGTGACAGCCTGAGACGAATAAAACAAATCTCTATACGTCTTACTAAAAAGCCAAATTCAATTCAGCCAACACTGCAGAGAATGGTCCCTGAAATCGAGCCTGTGAACAGTCACGAGTGATTCCTCCTACCAAGAGTCTCCCACTTACCCAGAAATACTCATGACCCCATTGTCAAAGATGCCTTCATTTCCCCAGGTTAGAGGATTAAGAAGATTATGAAAAAAAACAAGTTGTGAAATAATATCTGGCTTCAATTCAGAGACAAACTTTTTATCAAATGGCAGATATTAGCAGTTTTTTCCCTCACCTCTGACTGTACCTTTGGAGGAAGCTGAAGAAAAGTCTCCCATACAGTATAACAAGAGGATGATAGAGCAGATATGTCTTCGGGGGGCTACAGGCAGACACCCTCCACCCCCACCAGGGAACAGACATTCCCACCGCCCTTCCTCCTCTATACTGCACATGCTCACACAGACTCCCAATTGAAACATCATCATCGGTAATGGGAGGAATAAATATTCATAAGGCCTGGAAGAGAAAACCCTAGATTAGGGTAATATACTCCTCATTGTTCTCCTCCTTCCTTTCTCCCTGTATCTCTGCATCTTGTTATGCATGTAATAGCGTTGGCTAATGGCGACTAATTCCTTCAGCTACCTCTGATAACTTCATCAACGTGCGTGTGCATGCGTGTGTGTGCGGCTCCATCTCATTTCTCACCTCTCCTGAATTGCAAATTAGCAGGTTTGTAATATTTGCAAGATTTTGGGGCAACGTTCCAATTAAGATTTTTTTAAATTTTTTGGGGGGTTTCTTTTTGCGGCGACGGTCATGTGACGCCATCCCTCCCTTATTTTTTTATTTCCTGCTTGGCAACCAGTCGACTGATATCACATCCATAACAGGACTGAACTGGGGCAGAGCATGGCTTAAACAAACAAAGGGCTATATTGATTTATAGGGTCTTCCATGATGGGCTTATTGGCCTGCACCTCAAAGCCACAGAGGGCACCGGGCCATGAATCACAGCTTCAGGAAACACACACACACACACACACACAACAGGTAAGGATAATACATTGGGGCATTGTCGGGGATGTGATTACAACTCTCTCCCAGTCACAGCCAGAAACAGTCACTTTCATTGTGTCTTAAAGGAGGGAGAGAGAGAGAGAGAGAGGGGGGGGGGGGGTGTTCCTCTGAATGTGACATCGCACAAAGCAAAGATGGAACAGCACGTTTATTTACTCGCCGCGTTACCGTGGATCCACGCAGACGGGGATAGAGGGAATGCAAAGTGTGAAAGGGGAAGGTAAAGAAAAACAAGAGAGCGAGAGAAAAGAAGAGCGAGAGAACGAGCATGTCTGGACAGAGAGAGAAAATACCTTGTGGAGGTTCATGGAGTTTAAAGAGCTCAGCGAAAGAAGGAGCTCCTGTCCTCTCTTGCTCCAACACACACACACACACACACACACACACACACACACACACACACATACACACACACACCCTCGAGGCCATTCTGTTACACCTGGTCACCTTTATCCCTTTAACCCCCCCACCCCACCCAACACACACACACATTCTCTCACCCGTCCTTCTAAACACATGCACACAAACACATTCATAACATCCAGCCGTCCAAAACACATCAGCCCACAGAGCAGCACCCTGTGGCTAACACGCAGCTCCTGTGGCTATCTCCCTCAGCAGATAAAAACTAATTATTCCAAATCTGCTCTGTCAGGTTGTCTGATCCTCTGGGGCCTCCGTTTAAATATCTCTCTCTCTCTCTCTCTCTCTCTCTTTCTCTGTCTCTGTCTCTCTCTCAGTCATAAGCCGCAAAAAGACCAAGAATCTGTCCCAACCGACCTCCAGAGTCAAAAACACAAACAGAGTGCGTCACCAAAGAGACATACAGCCCCGTAGCAGCTGGAGCAGTTGGTGTTCTCTGTAAATAAAAAAGACTGGCCGTTCCAAACATCTACAAGAACGTTAGTGAGACATTTTTATTTAAACACATGGATCAAATGCCCAGATCAAACCCCTCTCCGCTTTGAACAACTTTGAAAAAAATCACCCAAAAATGCATGACCTCATCATCAGGCGCACAGTCCACAGCACTCATGCACCTATTCAGAGGCCTGGTCCCTGTGTTGGCGCTGGCCCTTGGCACCCATGTCAGGCTTTAGAGCTAAATAGCAGGGCCAATATCCCAGGCTTTCCAGCTGCACGCCCTGAAAAGCCCACGGAGAAACCATTCGTCCCAATGAGCTCTAAAGGCAAATGGAAGCTCATAAACAGAGACTTGACTGTATAGACTTTGCATTTTATCTTTCTGCAGTTTCCCCCTTTTATGGGCCAGGGACCCCTGTAACTGGGGTGGTGGGTGGGGGGGAGAAAGGAGGGATGAGCAAGATGGGAGGACTGCAGGGAGAGGGGGGGGAGAGAGAGAGAGAGGATGACAGTAAGGATGATAAGAAAGAAGGCTGAGGCGGAAAGAGCAGAGGAATAAGAATGAGGTACAGGTTGGGAGAATGAGACGGAGGAGAAGCGGGGGTCACAAATCTTGCTGCTATTCTAGAACGTGACACCTCCGCTCGTTTGCGGCTGCTCATTAACAAACAATACTGCTGTGAAATTGGTTTAATGACAAAGTAATAAAATTGCTATTCTGCTCACAGATGGCCTCAGGCACAGGGAGATTCTGGCAGGCTTACTGTGGCTGCCCGCGTGCATTAAGCTGCGTGTTCGTGAAAAAAACCCCAGCATCCTACACTTTCTTTCTCACTATCACCGACCTTCTTCTTTTCTTTTTTAAGTTCTCTTTCTCTCCCTGCAAATGAAATAAATTAACCTACTTTCCTCCCTTTCTATTCTCCTTGAATTCTCCCTCTCGCACGTTCTCACCCTCTCGCGCTCCCTCCGAGCCCCCCCCCCACACTATCCCCCCCCCCCCCCCATCTCTGTGTCTCTCACCAGTTCTCACCCCGCGTACAGAAATTACCATCTTAAAATAAAAAAAAAAGGGAGGCTCGCCCACGCAAAAGCAGCCCGACTTCATTTCAAACGCGGAGCCCTTGTTATTAAACGACCCACCAATAAAAACCAAGCCGTTGAGGAATAAAAGAGCCAAAAGGAGCAGAGAAGTACAAAGACCTCCCTCCTCCCATCTCTCTCTCTCCATCGCTCTCTAATGCCTTCCCTGTAATGCCTCTTTCAGCTCTTTGCCTCTCTATCTCGCCTCGTCTGGCTTCGTTCTCCTCGCATGCCGTCTTTCGCTGGGAGAATTCCACAGCCTTGGAGAGTCTTGCGCTTGTAATCGGAAAACAAGTAGGAAAAAAATTAAAATTCATTTTTGTGCACGATCGCCCGGCAGTGCCAGTTTAATGAAAAGCACCACCTGTTTTTCATAACTCACAGCCCCACACAGAGGTGGGCACTCAACGGCTGAATGGCCACGGTGGGTGTCCGTGCCATGCTATGACCCAATGTGCCCCAAGTGCCCGATAAAGTGGGAGTGGGCCCGCCGAGCGTTTCCACCAGGCCCGTGTATTCAAACACAGCACATACAGAGTGAGTGCACACATAAACACTGTGGCGCCCATTAGCATCAGCTGTTTAAGGCTCCCATGGCCTCTCCTGTGAGTACAGCACGGGTCTCGATTGCACCGTGAACAGGAATTTGGACCGGTAACAACTGCCGAACAAAATGAAAAAACAAAATGAAACCTACTACAACAGGGCATCTCTCCCTCTGCCAATAATGGAAATATGCTTTTTCCCCTTCCAAATGTGCTTCTCCCTCCAAAAGAGATAAAATTGGATTATTATTACGCCATCGAGAAAGCAGCCAGATCAAATGAACTTAGCGGGCAGGGGGTGTTGGAAGGGGGGCTGGCACTTGGGATCTGACAACAGAGTCAATTCGGCTAATTAACTGCCAATTAGCGGTCCCTAAATGAGAGGGATCATGATGCCTGTGTTGGCAGCGCCCTCGTAGTCTCTCTCTCCCCGTCAGACGCACATATACACTCGTGCATGCACACACAGATACACACACACACAGCCGCAACCTCTCCACACTCCAGCTGTATATTTAGAAAGCCAGGGGCATAAGATGGCCACAGCCGGGAGTCCCTGGTTGCAGCCAAAAAAAGGCTCGACATTTCCATCTGGGTCAAAGTTAGACAGATAACCAGCAACTTCAGTCAACAAGCCCACCAGAGGAAGAGAGGGGGAAGTATAGGAGCAATAGGCAGTGAACTAGAGGAGAGTAAGGAGAGGGGGGGGGAACCTCAGTAGCCTCTATGTGAGATTCATAGGACTTAAATACTTTTAAAGAATGTGGAAAGAAAAGGGGCTGCTTGGCCGGTTTCATAGCTTTATGTTACATTTGGAAAATATTAGTTATTATTTTGCATTTCATAATGGATTCGCCCGCCAAACCAGAGGATCATAAAAAAAATCATAAAAAATCATAAAAGCCAGTGTTTCTGAGTGTCTCCCTGGACCGAGAGCGAGGCCTGGAAAACGCTTTGCTAAGTGGAGGAGCCAGTTTGGTTTTAGTTTTAATTTATTCTCAGACAAACAAATGGGCTTCACTATTAATAATAATAACAATAATTCACATCTGAGCCTGATGTTAAGATCCCGGAGAAAAGATCATATGAATGTGAAAGGGGAGAGAATATGCTTGGTAGTTTGACTCAGTTAAGCTGTTCGACAACAGTCGAAAAAGTCATGTGGGTATAATAAGTGATGAATAATAATTGTTTTTCATATCAACATCTGTTCTTTGTGTCCTGGCAGCTCAGATTTATGAATTTTCTTCAGTTTTATCAGTATTCACTCTGCACAGAAATGTATTTAGGGCACGTGGATGCTAGTTCTCATATATACTAACATTCTAGCGCTTTGGACATCTTATGATCTTCTAATGAGTCTCTAGTCTCTACATAATAGGCTTAAATATCCAAAACCCTGATGTAAACATAAACGCATGGTGCGACTCTCTATTATTAGTGGAGTTTGTCCTTTCCGTTGAGAGGGATTCTCAAAAGAGAGATAAAACCAACACAATCAGCGCGCCGTGCCCTGCCCTGCATGGCTGGAGAGATTGAGCCTTTTTCATCTCGTCAGTGGGCACAGGCCGCTTGGCGCCGTCGTCTGGCGGATATCCTTCTCTTATCATGTGACCTGTGATCCGACAGGGGGCAAAGGTTGCCTGCGATCCGCCCTTGTGTCTTAATAACTCACTCATTGTATTCCTTTCTGCCGCTAATTAGAGCCTCTCTCCTGCGTGCGCGTGCATGTGTGTGTCTTTGTGTGTGTGTGTGTGTGTGCGTGTATTGCCCCCTGGGCTGCAGGGAGGAGGCAGAGGAGTAAAAATAGAGTGTGGCTTAGTGCCCTCTTTATTGTTATTAGTGCTCCAGTGGCACAGCAGTCAGTCATCAGAGATGCCAAGAACTGACATGTTCGCTCTCCGACTTGCTAGGCCTCGCTCGCTCTCCCTCTCTCTCTCTCTCTTTCTCTCTCTCTCTCTCTCTCTCTCTCTGCCATGGAAATGACCAACTGGCTGCCTGCGAGATGAGGGAATAATGAGGGGACGATTTCCTTCCTTTTTTTAGATGCCGTTTCTCTCAGTCATCTGTCATCGGCGTCATCTCTCAGGCCCGTGTAATAACCCTGCGTGCATGCTCATGTGTGTGTATGTGCCGCTGTGGTAAATAACAGCAGGACGGCTGGTGTGAGTGTGTGTTTATGGCGGTGAGCGAGGGCACGTCGTGCTGGGCCTGACGCTGAGACATGAAATGATTCGGTCAGGCCCCATTTAGCCCAGACTGATAGCAGGACACCAGGAGCTGCTGATACAGAGGAATAAACTGCTAGATACTGTAAACGCTCTCCTCGTGGACACAGACGCCTCGGGTCTGCGCCGTTTCACCTACTCCGCTATCCCAGAGTGCCGAGCGTGACACGGCCCTCACCTCTCCGCGCAATCTTAAACAAATGCAATTACGCGTCGGACCACTCCCCAATTCGGCTAGCATGACGCCGGCTGTCTCAAATGTGAGCAGAGCAAACATGCTACCAACTAATGGTCAACTAATGGTGTCCTGACACACTGTACACACACAACATCCCCGTACCTACCGAGAGAGCCGCGTGTCCCATTAGTAATAATGTGCATGGCGTGCACATACACACACAGAGCCCACTATTAACAGGATAATCAAGTCCTTCTCTTCATCCGCTCAACACCAGCCCGGTGCCGGCGTGGACTTTAACCTTTTCCTTTGTACCTTATTAACATCAGGCGGCTAATGGGGTGTGGGCTACAAACAGGTGAGGCCGCTCATGATACAGATATCGGAGCAGACAGAGTGTCTCCTGTTGGAATCAGACAAAAGGGCTTTAAACTACAGTGCTACAGGGTTTTATGTGTTGTGTGTGTGTGTACAGGTGAGCTGCAGGTGAAGGGAGTCGCCGGTTTGGGGCGATTGGTTCGGGGAGTTGCGACGGGGCAGGAGGGGAAGAGGCGAGCGGGATGCACTGTCTATTGACCGTCACACAGAGCGCCCTTGTGCCCTCGCTGCGCCGCGATTGTGCCGGCGGACAAAGCCCTGATTCAGCTCATCCCTTTCCCCGAGGGAGAGCTCTGGAAACCGAAGACGGCGGCCATCCCCTCCTGTTCCCCCCCCCCCCCACACACACACACACACACACACTCATCCTCTGCCTCTGTCTCTCCCTCCCTCTCTGTCTCTATCTCTCTCTCTCTTTCTGTCCCTCTCTCCGGCCGGTAACGTGGCAGCAGCCATGCATCAAAGAGAACGACAGAACAATGCAAGGGGCCAGTCAGGAATTTGACGAGCTTTTTTATTTTTTCTTTCTTCTTCGGGCATTTCGTTCGGCTGAGTTCTGTCATAACCTGGCCGGACCGTCTCAGGGACCAGAAACCAAAGAGCGAATCAAAGAGACGTGTAATTGTAACTTCGGCCTCCTCCCTGTTCCTCATCGGCACCTCACTGTGAAACAGCCAATGGGACGGCAGCATCCTCCCGGCACCCAGACTGCACCAGAGATAGACCGGCGCAGTCTGAGCCTCTCTAATGACTTTATTTGTGCAAATCGATTCCTGGTGTGTTTTTGTAAACACAGCTGGAGTAACGTTAATACAGCGGCTAAGTGCCCACCTACTAGTTGTGCACGTGCATATGTGTGTGTGTGTGTGTGTCTGTGTGTGAAGACCAGGGGTTCACGAGGACGTTGCTCCTGTGCGAAATTCTTTCAGACCTCTTTATAAATGGATCTGAGGCATTTCAGTGCCAGGGTTTGGATTTCACGGCCTCTGGGAAGGCACGGACTCTTCCTACATCTATCTCTGTCTGTCTCTACGTCTCTGTCAATTTCTCCCTCGCTCCCTCTCTCTCTCCTCCCAGGTTAGCCGACTATTTCTGCATTAATCACCATGACACAGGCAAGGCAACTCAATTTTCTGCTCCTGTAGGTAAGGTGCGTGGCGTCCCGAAACGGCGGCACGAGGCATGAAACAGGCAAGCGGGGGCTAATCTTTGGTTACTGGTGTAATTGAAATGCTATCCACACTGTAGGGTGCATTAAAGTCTGATAACAGCGGTTCCTGTGGCCAATTTAAGTAGCTTGACTTCCCTTGGCTGGAAGGGAATAAAGCGAAGGGGGTGAGAGAGTAAGGGAGTAAGGGAGAAAGGGAGAGAGAGAGAGAGTGAGTGAGAGTGTATGTCAGGATGGAGGTGGGGGGAGATGAGGGGTGGCGGGCGGGCGGGCGGGCGGGGGGGTGGCTGATAGATAAGGCCGAGGCTAATTCTCCAGGCATGTTTCTCATTGTGATCCAGGAAAAATGAGGAGAAAAAAAATGAATCACGGAACCAAAAAATCAATTGACCCTCGGGTGGCTTGTCAGGCTGCGCGTCTGATAAACCTAAAAGCTTCGTTAATGTCGGCCTGCCTGTACCCAACAGATAGAGCACTTTGTAAATGAACCCGCTTTGATAAATATATTAAGGAAAGCTGTGAATAAAAGGCCCAGACTTGTCATTTGTAAATAGAACCCCCCGCTACATGGAATTAGAATGATAAAATGGGGTTCCATATAATTAAGTTTGTGTAAGACCTGAAATCCGTGCAAATACCTTCCCCGAATTTTGAAAGGAAGCTGTCAGTTCAATTAATCTGAACATCACCCTGAGAATGTACTGAGCAAAATTAAGCTGGAGATAAAACCTGGGCTAGTATTTTGATAAGTAATTCCTGTATCATTTCTTTGCTTCTGTGATCATTTTATTTAATCCACCACCCCCAGTTATGTGCTAAGCCATCTACAAAGGCCCTGCTGGCCAGGCCACCAAAACCTTAATCCACCATATTGCTTGTGCAAAAAAAAAACGAGGGAGGGGGTGGAAAGGCAGGTTTTGCCTTTTGTGGGGGCACCAGTGGCAGTACCAGTGCTAGGTATGATTCTGGATGAAGGGGCGGGATGGGTGTGGGGGCTACAGGGCTATGATCTCTCTACCTTAAATATCTCCCACTGAATAACATGTGCGTGAAACCGCCACTGACTTAGCCGTAAAAACACTTTGCCGATAACACCGGAACATCCTGGTAGCTTAAATATAATAATGTCACAAAGGTTGTCGGTGTGTACGTCTGCGCGTGCACCCCCGTGTGTGTGTGTGTGTCTGTACGCGATTGGGGAGGGCTGTACATAAACGGTTTTCACACTTTAGGAGCATTAGCGGTCTTAGCTGGTGGGGAGAGGGCGGCGGAGGCTTTTGAGAATGAAAGGCAGAGCGATGCTGGTGGCGGAGATAGGGCGAGGAGGAAATCTTGACTCACCAGTTGTTTACTTGTAAGATGGTGAGGCCTGTGTCTTGGGCTAGCTGCTTCTTCTGCTCTTCAGAGGGGTACGGGTGCTGCAGGAGCAAACACACACAGAGAGAGAGAGACAAACATGAGCATCAGCCTCTGACACACAGATTAACATAAATATTCACGCGTGTGAGCACATGTAAAGGAGAGAAGCTGTGGAGAAGGAAACACATGCTCCCAGTCCCTATCTGTTGCCTCTTACTGTATACCATGCATTCAGTATGTTCCTGTGCTTGTTGCGTTGTGTAACCCAAGACTGCACCTTTCCCGTGACCTCCACCCAACCCTGCCCCTCCTTTTGTGTAGCATACACATTCGCGGCATACACGTGTCCACCCCCACACACACACACACACTCAGAGAGAGAGAGAGAGAGAGAGAGCGAGAGAGTTCCATGTAAAACCTGTCAGAGCTGGCCAAACAAGTTTGTCAAAACTGTCAACTGTGATAACCCCCATTACCTGACCCGGCCCCGCCCACACACAAACAACATTCAGTGTGCACATCCAAGTTAGGCACCTTGCACAAAGAATAAAATCACACTTCCAAGTACACACACACACACACACACGCATAAACACAAACAACATCAGACCTGTGCACTTACACACACGCGCACAGATACTATGGTGTCTGAGAATCCTTTTATAATGCCTGGCCACAGAATGAGTGGGTGCAGATTTGCAGTGAATACATTTATCTTTCCCTGAATGTCTGACATGTATCCCGGTGGCGGCTCTTTCATCGAGAGCAGCTGAATACAGACTAATGCTGGGAGAACAAAATGCTGTGAAATCTCCTCCACATGCCTGGATCCTTTTTTTTTTTTTTTTTACCTGAAAATGTAATTCTGCGACCAGAGCTGCAATGATACTATTTGTGTCAGGTCCAATCTGGAGAACGCGAGCTGATATAAATGGCAGACCTTGGGCTGCCTCGCTCCCCCTGGGCCTGCTATGAAGCATGACAAAACAACAGTGATCGCTGGTGACAGATGTCTTTAAGGGCCAGATTAGGAGTCGGGGCGCACGCAAACAAAACAAATGAGACACTGTGTGTTTCCTTCAGCCGCTGTAGACGGAGAGCATGCATGCACAGAGCTACACACACACACACACATATATATATATATACAAGCATGTGCAAACAGAAATGCAAATATTCACAGACGTGACACCTGCAAATCCCCGAACAAGAATTCCTTTTAAATTGCCACATCTGAATGCTGCTGTTTTTAGCTGCTCTCTTTAGGCTCCATTAACGTACATTCTTCGCCTTAAAGCAAAATACCTTTAACCTCGGAGCTCATCCCCTGTTTGGAACCTGCTTTCTTCCTCCACGTGAACCGAGGGAGCACATTTCACAGAGCCGGTAATGGCCGCTTGCCTCGTTCTAATTCAATTCAATTTTAACTCGAAATGATAACAGTTGCTCGAGAACTATTTCCTCATTTGCTGCGGAAATAATTGATGTAATTGAGGTCTCATATCAGCAGAGAGGAGGAGGAGGAGGAGGATTTGCTCCTTCCAGGTACTGTCTGAATGTGGCCTGTTTTAATTAAAGGTGAGATGAAGAAAAAACGGTTCGAGGAATGTGCTCAATTAATAACAAACAAGGCTGACATTGGACAAATAATGAGTCCCCGGCTGCGGAGAGGGATTAATCTGATTTGTACTTGTGTACGTATAGTCCCTTTTAATATGCTAAAATCATTAACAAAGGAAAGATGATAATGCCACAGAAATACATTTTTTGATTGCCAGGCGCTGACATTTCCTTGGCTGGCAGAGACGGAGCAGTATCTAAGTTACCGTGCTTGTGTCTCCGAGCGTGCACGTACAGTACGAGTGTGTGCGTGAGATACACACGTCTACATCCTCATGTGCATGTGCGCTCGTCTTCGTCGGTTCTGGACAACAACATGTAATAAGAGGGCAACCTCCTTTTCCCTCCCCCCCTTACACTCCTGGGCTTTCTTTGGGTTTTCACATTGGCTTTGACCTCGGCCGCGATGAAAACATGCTTCGCAAACACACAGTACACAAACATCCCTCCCACTCTTTTTTTTTTTTTTTTTTAATACACACACACACTACGCAAACGTAAGCACAGAAACGGCCATAGAGGAAGATGATGTGCGATGGAGGTGTCGGGAGAGGAGCACCCTAGATTGGAAATGGGAGTGGGTCATTTACATTGTATTAAGGCTTCCTCAGCCTCTCAGGCCCGGGCCCGGTCATCAATCGCCTCCTGTCAGCCACAGCGAGCTCTCTAGCCCGGTGATAAATACGCCAGCCAGCGGCGCAGCGCGTCCAGCAGCCACGGCGTAATGAATGGTTTGAACAAACAAGAAAGATGTCTCATCAAGGAGAGTGGGGACGTTAAAGCCCCTCGCGCACACAAAACCCCTGAGTAAGGAGATTTACTCTGACCACATAGACACGACACACAAAAAAGAAAAAAATCCTATTTAGTTCTACTCATACCCGACTCAGCCCTCACTCATTCCCAGACTCCTTGGCTCATTGTGTCAGGCTCGCCCCCACAGAACATTAAGTCCATGCATTTGCACGTACAGTATGACCCACACACACACACAAACACACACACACACAAGCATATACAATCCATACAATATGTTTTTATGTACCATTTCCTTATCCTCTGTTCATCTGTCCTGAACTCTCCCTCTTGCCTTCCTTGCTGAACCCGTTCCCTGACACACATGCACACACGCACACACAAACACACAAACACACACACACACTTTTTATGGCTGTGACTGCAGGCCACCCACACTTAACACTGTGGCAGCTTTCCTTAAAGCAAGGTGCTCTGAAATCTCAGCCCCAACAGAAAATGGTGTGCGGTGGCAATGGCGACAAACACACACACACACACACATCCACGCACCCACACGCACCCACACAGGGACATGAAAAGTAAGCCGCCATGGTGGGCTTAGTGGTTACAAGGCTGCAGGAGCTGTGAAATTGGAGAACAGCTATTTAGACCTCAGAGTAACCTCTTAATGTTAATTGCCTCAGTAAAAAAAAATATATGTCCGTAAATCACCCAATGAGCACGGAAAAAACCGGATATGCAAAAAGCCAACGTGAGAGGAATCGGTGAATAAATATCAAGCACAACACATAAAGTCAGAATCCTAAATGTGCTCTGATGCGTTTCTTCCCGGAGATGTCCTTCTCTGCCCTCGGGGAGACAGGACAACACGGTTATTTAATGGATGAAACACAAACACGCGGCCAGATCAAAGATGGTATTGATAATCTCCCCCCACTAGCTTTGGAGCCGCTCAATATGTTCAGTTACAAACACCGAGGCCGATATCCTTAAAAGAGGATTGACCGCAAAACGTAAAAACAGCCGGTCTATAAATAATTAGAGCCCGAGATGAGGGGCCTCAATTTGTTGTCCGTGGAGCACCGGTCGCCAATCGACGCCTTTCTCAAGCTCAAACACATCACAGTGTGCCAGTCACTGAGAATGAGAGGTGTGTGTGAACGTGTGTGTGTGTGTGTGTGTGTGTGTGTGTGTGTGTGTGTGTGTGCAACCGACTGCTGGTTAAATTACAGGGTGTGATGGGCTCTGTGCTCCCCGATAGCGCTGGACGTAATGGCCCCTGTGGCTGCCGAGCATTACAAGCCGAGGTGGCTCCATCATCTGCTGTGCCCCGGTCCTTAAACCCCCCCCCCCACACTCAATCTGGCATTTCACCATATAACAATAACACCACATCCACCGCGCTGGACCACTCTTACTACCCCACTGAACCTTTTGGCCCACGCCGACTCCCCGTCCACTCCTCCAGCACACGGCTCACCATATATCAGCTTCATACTCTCCTGACACCTATTTGCTGCCGTCGTCAGATCCCGCACCCCCGATCATTATCCCGGGCCCACTCCATTCACCCCCCCCCCCCCCCCCCCCCCCCCCGCTTCTTTCCACCCACCAAAAACCAGCCCCCTCGCCCGGGCTGCTGGTGGACCCCATTGATGAATGACATCATCAGCGTGTGACATGAGTTATAGAGCCGGGTCACAAGGTGGCCGGGGTTTGCAAACCTATTCCATGCTAATGACTCCCAGGAAATCACAGGCCATTGGCTGTTTACCCCCGGTGCCATGGCAACACAAAAGGAATAGCTAATGATGATTGGTGTGATGCAGGACCAGCTCCACTCCCGCTCATGGATCGGATTTTTTTTTAGATCATCTGCATATTTACTGTTCATATGGTAAAGGTGTTTATGCATTTGACACACGCTGCACCTAATAAAAGTGTCAATACCTATACAGTCGTAATTCTATACAATTATTGTGTTGTTTTTTTTCCACGCTTTTCATGTGGCGCCAGCATTTGATGGTCTTTACTGGGAGTTTGTGACCAGAGGAAAAAAAGCATTTCCTTTCATATTTGCCTCGCTCGCATTGATTGGAATCTTATTTGTTTTTAATCAAAGTGACTGGAGGGTGATGATACTATTCACTGTCAGAAGTAACTGCAATCAAATATAGGAATGACATTTTAATATGGATTCTGCATTGAGCTGGGGGTGAGATTGGCACATTCTAAATATCAAGTTGCCGTCGTTATTAACGTTGCAATCGGCTCCTTTGACAAATGACAAATGAGATTGAATGCACATCGGCATTACCGGGAGATCAAACAGATATGACAAATAAATCCAGTTGGGAGTTTTTCCGAATCCATCACGAGTGTTTACTCTGCGCTGAGCAATATCTGACTTTTAGCTGCAGTTCTCTGACAGATTTTGGTGATTTAAATGGATACGGTTAATTACTTCTGTCTCCAGACATCAAATAGACTGACAATTGTCAATTAAAATAAAAAAGAAGTGCTTCAAATTTCCGGCGGTGATGAAAGAATCAAATTTTCAAATCCATCACAAAAAAAACCCGGCAAAGAATTACTCGTCTCGAAATTACAATAATGAACTGGCTGCGTCCGAAAAAAAAAGTTCCATTATTGTTTTCATATTTATCTCGATTTATCTCCATCAACTACATCTCTATCTCCACTGCTCTCTCTCTCTCTCTCTTTCCTCTCATCCCTCTCTCTCAGTCACTCTCAGGTTTTTTGGGTGTTTGTTTAATTTTACCAGAAACTACACCGCTTCCTGGGAACCGTCTGCAAACAAGCAAGAATACCACATGACTCAACCCTGCTACTCCACATTTCTCTCTCTCTCACACACACACACACACACACAAACACACACTTACACACACTTACACACGCACGCACAGATACAGCCAACTTATAAACAGAACTCACATGATGCCAACCTATAAACCGCACGCACTGCATGCCAGCCCCTGATAACAGCAAATGGAAGTACATCCGTATCTACACCTCGCACAATCTGCATTCAGAACATACCACTACTCAGTCAAATCAGGACTCCAGAGCTTCCTCAGAGTGTAAAGGCGTTCAGCAGACGGCCCTATTGACAGTAAAACAGTGATGATTGCAAATACAAGGCGCGCTGGCGAGGCCCGCGGCATCTTTAATAGAGCAAGAGGGCCCCCGGTCTGTCTGTCTGCCTCCTGACTGACTGACTGGCTGGCTGGCCGGTCGGTTGGCAGTGCATCAGTACTACTACTGCTGCTGCTGCTGCTGCTGCCACGGCCCCCCACAACAATCGTTGGCTGGGCTCCTGTAGCCAGCTCCTGGACCCCGGCCAGCAGCCTGTTTGCTCTACACCATTAATTTATGTTCACTGGAGATGGTGCAAGGTTGTAGAGAAGCTCTACGGCATAACCGCTCTGCTCCTCTGCCAAGCTACAGTAACGGTAAAGCGAATGAGGGGAGTCGGGAGGAAGGTGGGAGGGATGAGCGGGGGGGGGCTGAGGGTGAGGAAGTAGCCCTGGAGGATATGCGAGATATAGGCATCTGATTGTACCGAGCTCCATGAGGCTAAATAGCAATCACTCCCACACAATCCCAATGCACCTCCAGACTTAGAGGATCGACCAACGAGAGGAGAGGGGGCTGCTTTTTTAGGAGAACGTTTACGAATGAAATCATGCATAATGAATTGGCGATGAAAAGATATCGCTTTCATCCAATAAAGAAAAACAAAAAGCTGTTGATTATCTGCGTAGAAATCTGCAGAATTCCCCCAAACAAGGATCGACTGAGCTCAACCCATCGTGTTAGCCAGCAGTTGAGGACCTGGTCTCATGTGCGGCCTGCAGCCACAGAGATGTGCCTATTTAATCGTCAGATCGAGTTCATGGCTTCTCTCTCCACCACACGGCTGCCCCTCTGCTTTCAAGAGGAAGAATAAGATCCCTCCATCCTTACAGCAGGGGCCTGCTCTCTCTCTCTCTCTCTCTCTCTCTCTCTCTCTCTCTCCTTCTCCCGCCATACTCCTCGCGGCCCCCAGCAGCGATCCTTCTCTCGACTGTACACGGCTCTAACCCGCCTGGCCTCGTCTCATATCCTCTCCACTCCACCTCTCCTCCTCTCCTCTCGTCTCATCCCGTCCCCCTCTTTCAAAGTTTCCGCTCGAGCTTTAAGCCAGGTCCTAGAGGGCAGGAATTTGGCCTGGTTTTTCAGACCAGTCTTTTGGCTTTGTTGTGGTAACTGCCTGCTCAGGGGCACCCAGCTCTGCTCTGCTCTGCTCCCCGGCTCGCCTGATGTCAACACACAGCCATGCTCACCGCTCGCTCTCCAGAAATCCTTTAAAACATCTTGTAGCAGTGACTACAGCTGAGCCAAAGGATCCTGCTCCTACAAAGGGTTTTGTTCCCTATCAAATTTCAACAAGCTTCTTTTTTTTTTACATAATTCTCTAGGATTGAATCTCCTGTTGGTTTGTCCTCTATGCTGTTGCATGCTGGGACTGAGATAATTGGTCCTTGCCTTCATGAGGGACCTTCAGGGCCTGTAAGCAGATCATTAGGGACCTGTTGGCCTCGTCAAAGCAGAAAATCCAGCCACTTTGCTTGCATGGGAAAAAGCTCATATCCACAACACTTATCACTGTTGTCAGTCATTATGTTAGGGAGAGCACACGCTATAGCTGGAGTGAAGTGAATGAACTAATACTCTGAATAAACATCAGCACTGGTTTAAATGACATATGTACACATTGTAAAACAAAAAAGGAAATGATTTTCTACATAAATGTCTGCACACACGTTGTTGTACTATCTTAGTGAAGACACCCCCTAGCAAAAATGTCTTAGGTCTTAAACTTAAAAAGATCCTCACAAAAATATATATATATGTTTTATACTTTTAATTTTAACTTCCTATTATTTCCAATTTGGAAAAAAAGTCTCTGTAATTCCAAAATGATTTCACCAGAACTGGAGAAAAAAAACTTTGTTTTGAAGCTTCATATGTACTTAAATAACTATAAGTGTTCTACATCAAATATATTTACGCTGTAGACACCTTGGAGGTACACTGAAGCTTACGAGCCACTCCAAAGAAGTGCTGGGAAAGCACAGGGGACCAATGGGAAAAACAGTGAAGCACTCACAACCTCGAGCCTGATGATAAAGTCTGTTGGGAAAAGGACTTAATATTAACATACAGGGTCTCTTTAGGTTTATCCTCTGTCTCCATTGTGTTCTGTAGACTTTGTTTAACTTCCTAAGTCACAGTAAAGTGGGGCTGATCTTCAATTGAAATGGTAACAGATTAATTTGCGGAGAGACGGACAGACAGGACGCAGAAAGAGAGAGAGAGAGAGGGAGAGAGAGAGAAAAAAAAGGGGGGTTTGTTCGCTCTTCAAATAGGAGCTTCTGAGAGTTTCCACTTGACGGTTCTCCCTTTCATTGTGCATTAACTTAATGAGCATAAGTATTCAAATACACAACCAGGACCTCTCTTTGCGCTCTCCCTCTCTCTTTCTAGTCTCTCGCCCTCCGCCTCTTTGAGACTCGGCGTTCTCCAGAGAAAGGCCAGTGCGTTCTAATAGCCAGCCTGTAGGCACGACAACAAGAGCACAACCACTTACAGAGGACAAACAAGAACCCCCCCCCCCCCGGGGGCCGGCTACGGAATGTCAAGCCAATTTGGGAGATATCATAGGACATTTGTTATGTCAATTTTTTGTTTTCAGGTCAAAAAATCAAAGGCAAAACATGTTGGGCAACATTTGTCCATTACAGTGCAGGCAGGAACACCAACCCCCCCCCCCCCCCTTCTCCTCCCCCGCAAGAAAACAGCTGCAGGCGACACTTCCTGTTTGCTAATGATGCTAAATGTGTTCAAGTCAACCATGTCAAATTTTCTCTCCCTCTGAATGGACAGCTGGGGTGGAAGGAAAGGTTTTGCTCTCGTCTCTGTCAGCGTCTCCCTCTTTTTTTGGTCTCCTTCCTCCGCTGGTGAGAGACGCTCTCAGGCCCCTGACAGACAGACAGACACTTCAGATCACGTCCCTGTCAGTGAGACAGGGGAGCAGGGCTGACGGTAACCATAGGTGCATTCATGTGAGATCACAAGTGCTTCCATGGAACAAAGCCAGCCGAACCCTGATCAGTCAGCACCCGTCCCTACCTGTTGTGTCTGTTCTCTTTTTTTTTAACTGAATGCCGTTTTTTTTGCTGCCTTTCAGGAGAGCACGTCTTCCGAGCCCTCTTTTCATCTACAGGGGCGGACGAGTCAAGCAGACATCTCCTGTCATTGCTCAACACCCAGGGGCGGCTGGCTGCATGGGACGGTGTGGACTGACAAATGCCCCGAGGATCTTTCACTTTCCTAATGTTGCTCAAAGGGGAGACGACATGTGATGGGAGTTAAGACGCCTTTATGAGGTGCCGCCGCCACAGAGGAGAGAAGAGAAGAGAAGAGAAGAAAAGAGAAGAGAAAATATAGCTTTTAGGCCTGGTTAATAGCAGCCAATCTTTAAGTGCATTCTTGCATCCTCTCTCCTGCTCCCTCTCTCCTTGTAGTGCTCTTAGGCTCAATCCTGCCCGGGGGCCGAGGTGACCTTTGACCTGGCTGGCCTGCCTAGCTACAGCCCTCTCGTTTGTTAGGGGCTTTATCCACTGACAAAGCAGGCAGGAAGTTGGCAGCCACCCAGCAGCCCCATGGGAGGATGACCATCAGCTAGCTCAGCTTACCGCTTATTACAGGATGGTGGGGAGCATGTGTGTGTTGGTGTGTGTGTGTTGTGTGTGTGCTCGCATATACTGTATGTGTGCATGCATGTGTGTTTATAAACACAATTGTGTGTTGAGTGTTTCGGCCTCAGCGGCGTACTCGTGTTTACGTGTGTGCAAGAGCGACAAAGTCAAACATGTGGCTGACCTTTTCTTTTTTTTTAACTTTTTTTTGTGCTGACAATTTTTGTACTTCTCTAGTTAATGACACGCAAAGAATAAGCCTGGAAGCTGCAAACGTCCCTGTCTGCGAGTTAACCCGATCAGCTACGCATGTTAGCAACAATCAGGCAACCTTCCAGCCGCTGGACTCAGGGGACCCCAGCACACTTCACTCTCTCTCTCTCTCTCTCTCTCTCTCTCTCTCTCTCTTCCCCTCTTTCCCTCCTCCTCCTCCTCCCTGCAGCCTGCTCATCAGAGCGCTCAGAGCAGCTCACTAAAACATTAGATCATAAGACACTCCAGTTTCACTCTCGCCACTCCATAAAAGTCAGGTAATTCATACTTCATTTATATACCTTCCCATTAATAAAGCTGATGAACTTTTACTCCTTAAATCTAATGGGCCATTTTGCCGTGACTGCCAGCGCTTGTCGTTTTTCTCGGTCTCTCTCCGGCTGCCTCTCCTCTTCCCGCCGCTCCACGAGTGCTAAAGCTGATCCGGAGTCGCACTGGCCGCTGCTCACGTACAACGGTTTTATGGGTGACAGGAGAGGATTTGGGAGATTTTTGAGGCTTCTGACCAACCTCCGGCGCAGACGAGCGGTGACACGTACCGTATGGTGGATGGATTTGTTGTCGGTGGTGCTCTCTCTCCCTCTCTCTTTCCCTGTTTCCCTCTACCTCACTCTATCTGGGTGCATCGCAAGGTCATTGACCTCCGGGCCTAAAGCAAGGCCTGATGGCTCCCTGGCTCGGAGGCTGTTGACAAGCGTCTGTGTTCTTTTCAACAACTCGTTGAACAACCCCCCCACTCCTTCCCTTCGCAGGAATGTAACACAACCGCTCACTGAGGTAACCCAAGTCCCTCCCCTCTCCCATCCTTCATTTACAGAAAGAGAAAGAGACAAGCAGGGAGAAAGAGAGCGAGAGCAAGACCAACTGGGGGTGTTAGACAGCTGTCCACCCCGTCTCCCCATCTAACTCTTGCTCCCTCTCCATTTCTCGTCCCCTCTTTAGATTAGCTTCTAGCCCAGTGCCTTTGGAATAATTAATGATGCAATTGAGCCAGGGAGAGGACTCTGACCAGCGGGGGCTGTTCCTGAATGCCTGGGTAGCCGTTTTATGGGGGACCGGAAAATAGAAAAGAGAGAAAGACACAGAGAGACAGATAGGCAGAGGAAGAGAAAGACATAAAACAGTCAAGACAGTGAGAGAAAGAGATTGTTAATAGTCTGTTCTCCAACAAGCCTTAAACCAGTCTTCCTCTCTGTTTTCGACCCTCTAGTCTAATCCTCCATCCCCATCCCCCTCTCCTCTCCTCTCCTCCATCCTGATGGCGGGATTGGGGGGCCTGACCTGTCTGGTGATTGATGGTAATGTCTCAGGAAGTCATTTTCCCCAACAGCACCCCGCCGCCTTTCACCAAGCCTGGTGCAGAGGTGAACCCATCACAAGGGCACGTTTAACTCTTTGCTCACTCGCCGCCCAGGTCTCCCCCGTGCATTCTCTCTCTCTCACACCCACATCCCCTCACCAGCTTCTCCCTCTGCACTGCAGAGTGTATCGGGGTGAGAAAGCTGATCACGCTGCAGATAAAATCTTCTCAGAATAAGCAGGATTAAATAAAGAAATAGGGTTTTCTGACAAAAAAACTAAACAAAAACTCAGGCCATCTTGAAGTGGATCCGCCAAGTGGCCCCTAATTCAGGTTGCTGGGGATGGATCCCCACGACTCCATTACTGTCAGCGCTTACCACCTCCATTATGGCAATTAGGACGTGGTTCCAACACTAGGAATGCTTTGCTATGCTCTGAAATTGCTAACATCTGCTCCATGTGTCAGAGATAGAGTTGTCTTTTCGTAAACACAAATCTTTTGTACAGTCGCTCTCTCTCTCCTCCTGCTTCTTCAACACTGCTCTGCACATTTATTTTCTTAATTCGATTCAAACTGTGCCTTAAAGAGATCCCTCTCTGTTTGAGTCCAAATAACCGAAAATGATCCGTGAAGAGTCTTGCGGTTCCCGTTTTCAATAGGCTTCATTAGTTTTTAATATCTAGCCAAGGAAAGGAGGGGGAAATAGCATGAAGATAATCAATGGAAAGGGGCTGGTAGCCTATTAATCTCCCCCAAAGGATTGTGGGTTAATACACGCTCTTGCATAGGCAAACATGGCTGTGTGGTGAGCACATCTGTCTGCCTGGATGGGCTACTTAATGAAACAGCCAGCGTTTGGCTGCTGAGATGGATGTCGTTCCCCAAGTGAAAAATGAGTTGCCTCTCCCACTATGCCGCGGCAGAGCCACACATGATAGGGCTCCATTCAATTCCCCGGAGACCCGACTGTGTCCCTGTGTGAGAGCAACTTAAACAATGAGGGTGCCGGGCAGGACAAGCAACGCATGGCCACCGGAGCACGTCCTCATGGAGATCATATCAGGGGATCCTAATGTGAACAAGGCTCTGACCTATCTGGGAATGAGAGAAGTAAGAAAGACGAGAAGAGACGCAGTACAGTAGATAAAGAGGAACAAGGGGTGGGAGAGAAAGGAAGGCTGAGCCGCCTGGGATCGATAAGCAGGCTCAAAGTGTCTGAGTGACAGTGTTTGTGTGTGAATAGCAGATTTGTGTGTGCATGCATGTGCAAGCATTCTCGCATCTCTGCCAGGACTTGTATGTATGTTTGTGTATGTTTGTGTATTTGTGTGTGTGTGTGCGTGTGTGTGCGCGCACTTGTACATGTGTGTGTCAGACAGTGTCAGAGGTGACCCCTGGTCAGGGAGTCCTGTAACAGGAGCTCACCTCCGGTTCAGCGAGCTCTCCTCTCAGTGTGCTAAACAGCCACCTGAAGACAGGATTAGCCATTGTGACCCGGCCCCAGAGGTAACCGAGATACACCTCCGGGGGCAGACATGAAACACAAACTGTCACGTGTTGCAGGCACACAGCCAGGTGGGGAGAGACGGGTTCAGAGGGAGATAGAGGTTTAAAAAAAAAAAAAAAACTTAAAATGGAAACAGGAAGAAGGACAGGTGGTGGCGGGGATTGTAAGTGCAAACAGGACACCTATAAGAGGATGAATGTTAGTCGGCTACTGTATAATGACAAACAAGCTAAGGTGAAGGTGTTTGTTGTTTACCGTCTCGTAGGACAAACAAAGCATCAGAGCGTAAGAGGATTGGGCGACCTAACCCGGTACCTTAGGGCAACTTAGATTTGTGTCTGTGCGGGAAATTGATGCCTGTCAGCCTGTCTATGACTCAACTCTGACAGCACGTATGCATGTGCGTGTCTGTGTGCACATACATGCAATGCGTGCTGCGCTGTGACAAATGAGCGGTGCTTAATTTGTGACTGATTATGCGGGCTGCGGGTGCCCTAAACCCCTTTGAACTAGTAATTGCCGCTGGTTTCAGTAATGAACATTAAGGAGGATTCAGAACCGTGTGGCTAATTACACATTTGCCCCCCTTTTTCATTTCTTCATCTTCATGCCGGATGAAAAAAAAAAGAGAGGGAAAGGAGGAGGAGCAGGAGCGGTGGTGGAGGAGGTTCTGGGTTGGGAGGCATACACTGCTGTTGTCGCCCTCTTTATCTAAATAATTGTACAAGCTGGTTTATGGGCTTTAGAGAGGTGCTTTGTATGTCAGTCGCTGCAGCCCGGGGGATTTGGGGGACTGGCTTTCCCCCACAATCAATATTCAGAGAGATTCACATCTGGAGCCAAGGCCTGCTCTGCTTAGATTTGGATTTATACATTTATTTATTTCTTTATTTGATTTTCTTTCTTTGGCTCTCTTCTTCCTCTTTCCATCTGTTTGTTCTTATCGGCTTTTTTTTGATACAGCGGTTGGTATCTATCACACATGCTTATATATAGATAGCTTTACATGATCTTCAGGGTAATGCGGCTGCAGAGAAAATAAGAGCTCTGACATGAACTGGGTCTACTCTATCTGCACAACAGACCCTGACAACACATGGCTCAATATATATGCTAGGCAGAGCTGCTTTGGCAATGGAGCATTCTGGGTAAATGGCTGCGGTGCAGGGAGGGTCCACCGAGGCTAGTGGAGGGGGAAGAGCCGGGTAAAGCAGTAACAAATTGACCCGCTCAGCCTCAGGCTTTGATGTGGACTGGGCTCTCTCTTAAAAACCAGTCCATATGTTCAGAGAGGGAAAAGAGAGGATATCAATAGAGGGGGAAAAAATGAAAAGGTGAGGAAGTGGGGGGAAGAGGTGAGAACAAGAGACATGGCTCCCAGTTATAAGGACCCCACTGTGCAGGAATCCCACTGCCTGCCCCTGGACTGAGCGCTGGGCAAAACAAAAGCATGCATTGGAGAAGAGCGAGGGAGGGGAGCGGAAAAAAAAGAATCACACAAAATGGCAGGAGTGGGATTTGATGCAGCCAGAGTCCCATGACAAACCAAACAGTGCAACACACGGTCTGTTTTTGATTTCTACTCAGTGCCTCCATCGCTCCACCTTTCCTCTTCCCCCTGCCTCCCTCCCTCCTTCGGCCTGGTTTGCCGTTTCAATGCTTGTGCTGCTCCGTTTCCCCCTTTTGCATTTTCTCCCCTCGGTGTGATATGAATATCAAAGCAACGCCGGGGCAGCTCGGAGGCCTGCAGCCGAATCTCATTGGCCTCCGTGGTCCCCGGCATGCCGCAGCAGCAGCAGCCACCGTTCTCGCAGCTCTCGCCACAACCCCGCAATCAACCCGTGGGGAGCTGAGGCTAGCCTGCAGGGCGGTACCCCTGGAAGGGTAAGGGGGTAATTTGAGGAAACTAGCTCTAAGATGTGAAACCAAAATCCTCTTATACATTTTGTTATGAGTAAGATAACCCTGGAAGTGTAGAAAAGGGGAGAATGGCACCGAATCTGCCACCACCATCTTAATAACCCTGCTTTTCCACCAGGGGCATGTATGCTATCACAGACTACCTTGTGGAGTCCCTGATTGCACATGACGTCATTCAGCCCTATTTCCCTCAGAGTCAGCTCAGGCGGGTCCCAGCCAGCGGATCAATGTTATGACTACAGCAGTGGATTGCGCCGCTGTGCCGCGCTGGGGCCTATTCTCAGTGGAGCGTAGGGCCTTTAAGAAGTCTCCTCAGCTCTGTGCATGTGTGTTCTAGGGAGGGTCTCTCCTCTCAGAGCTGTTAGTGTATAAATCCCGCTGCCCTCCACGGGCCCAGCTCTGTTTGTACTCTGCTGCGGTCAGGGTATGTGCCGTCACCTCTTCAGGGGCCACTGAAACTCCTGCTGCGGCGTCCATGTGGACACCCCCGCACTCAAACCTCATTTAAATAAATGCCCATTGCATAAAAATTGGGAAATCACTCCTTTATTTCCTCTAATTTGTTGTTGTCTTACTGGAGAATATGATGCCGGCTGCTGTTTCTTTTTTCCCCTCTTTGGCAAACACCGTGCACAGAGCTTAATCACCTCCATGCAGTGGGGAGCGTGTCGTAAACAGTCCCTTTGCGAAAGCACTCATTTCTGCTACTTCATTTAACAACCTGCATTAAGATGCAAACAGCAGGGATGAAAATTAAGACTGAGGGAGGGAAGGGGAAGAGAGCGCTAGGTGCAAGGAGGAGCAGCGGTGGGGTTACACAGTTATCCCTGCATTTCCATACGCACAATAACACGATGCTCATTTGGAGCATAAGCGAGCCCACAGGAGCGGAAAGGAGTTAAAACAAGAGCTGTGAACGAGCCTCCTCCTCCTCACCAGCTTGTCTCAGCGTCTGAAAGGTTAATGTGCCAAGCTTTATATATAAACCACGTTGGCTGTGAAGTGGAAACTACGACAGATCTGGACCAGGGGGCAAAGTGTGAAGGTCTGAAGACGGAGCGTGAAACATATTAGGGTTTATTGTGTTCTAATGTAGCACTGAAGCTCCGGAGAGGCTACCCACATGCACCGCACACCGTAAACAAGGCCTGTGCGAGTTCAGAGTTGCGACACGCCAACAGAAGGCGATGAGACGAGGAGTTGATGCGGCCTGTCATATAATTATACAGCCTGGGAAAATGGGAAGTCACTGGACCCCCCCTTTATTAACTTACATTCGTTTTTTTCCACGCTCTCCCCCAATAAAAAGCCTCTTGTTGACACGTAGGGGCAATTTGTTAATGAGGAAGGTGAAATAAAAGTGAGATGAAGAATCTGCTCGAGATATATTCCAGAAGGTTTATGTTTGAGTGTGAGGTCCGTCCGTGTCGGGGGCAGCTCCTCTTTGGGAGAGCAGATGGCAGACTGGGGAGGCTTGTGTCTCTTCCCCAGGGCGGCTGAGCAAGCCAACGCTACAACACAGCCGACAAGACAATAGCTAGACACCAAACCTCACCCCCCCCCACCCCTCCTTAGATCTCCTCCGCAGTCATTATCAGTGACTTTCAATGACTCCTGTGCTTAACATGGCCAAACTATCCTGTCATATTGTCACTTAGATCTGTTTTGCAAACACACACACACACGCACAAAGCGAGGGGGCTATTGTCCCCGAAACGCAACATGATGACTCCTTCTTCTTCTTCTCCTCCTCCTGAGAGTCACACATTTGGTCAGCGGCGGTGAACCAAACTGTCGCCCGGGTTGCCACGGGTGAGTGGAGAGCTGACTTTTGGGCTCCGAGGCAAACGAGCACATGACAGATTAGTGTGTGGGCCTCCTCCAGGCTTCCACCTCTGTGACCCTTAGGAGCCCCCTCTTTACCCCCTCCCCACCCTTGCTCTTACCCCCCCCCTCACTCGCAGCCTCCTCCTTTGTCTCAACCGCCTCTTCATCAAAATTCACACAACAACCCAAAGGAGGCGAAAAGCAAACAGGCTTTGAATGTGCAACACTGAAAACAAAGACCCAAGCAACTTCTCTTAGGATTTTTTCCGACTTTTAAAAAAGTTTATTTCACAACACCACCATTGCGAAATCCAAATAAATCAAAAAATATAATGAGACTACATGACTAGAGTTAAGCTAAATTTTTCAAAAGTACTGTGCCATTCTGGAAAGATGAGCAATATGGAATAAACAGCTCCGAGCAGTAGCGACGTAACAGGAGGAAGGGCCCTGGTATTTCAAACTGTTTGCAGATGTGTGTCTCTCCACCAGTTAAATGCTGCTTGTACTGGAACAACACACACGGATTAGAAGGACTAGAGGAGCTTAAACAAAACTGAGGGACACTACGGGGCCGCCTGTTTAGTCTACACAAACAACATGCCCTCTCCTTTTTGCGAAGGGGATCGACTTGTACACTTGTTTATCGTACGCGACAAACATCCGTTGTCAGGGTTCGGCCTCGCCCGGGCCCATGTCTCATGAATGACCCTAGTTGGCTCTTTTATGTGCGTCTATAAAGGGCGGTCGAGAGAGCAGCTCCCATAGGAGGGCTCGACCTGACGATGACACCCTGTTGTCATGGAGACTAATGCTATGTTGGGCTTGGATTGGGAGCGAGTGTGTGTGTGTGTGTGTGTGGGGGGGGGGGGGGGGGCGGAGGGGTGGGGTGGGGGGAGTTGCTAGTGTATCTAATGATGTTTGCAGCACAATGCACTCTTCTCCACGCAAAGTGGGATGTGCCCCTCGCTCAGGCTACCACCTGCATTAACAGCTTTCACGAGGCCACGGGAATAATTTTCATTTAATCAGATCACTCAAGAAATATTGTAAAAAAAAAAAAAGTTACAAAATGAATAACTAGTGCGTATTTAAAAACCAGAAACCCCGGCATAAGCATTTCTTATCTGGACATATAGTTCCACTGCTCCACAGTCCAAATGACCGAGGGGTGTATCACTTCCCCTTTCAAGGAGCCCAGGGGACCAATACACCTGGCTTAGCAGCTTAACAGCATTTCCCCAAACACCCAAGCCAAAGGGTGGACCGGCACAAAAATCTGAGACGCTTGATGCTTGAGAGGGCTACCTACTTACTCGTCTGACTGACCACTCTCCCTCTCGCTCTCTATGCCCCCGATTCCCCCCCCCCCCCCCCCCCCCCCCCCATTCGGGCTCACACAAACACGCGTGTGCTCCCAACTGGGCCCAGTTTGCTCCCGAGGTCCCTTATTTATTTTCATAGGTGTTTGAGGGTTTACACTAGTCAAAAGACTAGGCCAGGGCCCAGAGTGGTATCTTTGTATCTGAGTGCTTCCTGTTTTCATTGCGAAGCCGACCCTTGTCTTTACAGGGGTGAGTAAGGGCTGGCGGGGGGGCTGGCAGGGGGCGAGAGGGGAAGGAAGGCCGGGGGCACCGAGGGGCTAATTGTAGATTTTCAAGTTTGCTTTTGACAAACAAGAGCCCATCACCTTTTGCAACAATTAGAAAAAGAAAAAAAAATCCCATCACTGCCTCTTGATATCTCTCTCTCTTCATCCCCCTCATCATTTCCTTCCTGCTATCTTCCATTGCCTCTATCTTCCTATCCATCTCTCACTTCCTCCCCCCCCGAACTCTGCAGCCCGACGCGATTTAAAGCGCAGCAGAACATTTTTACCTCTAACAGTGAAGTTTACCTTTCTGATAACATAATCTCCCTGTCGTATTGAAAAGCTTATACCAACACTCTGGGATTTCCCTTCCACTAATGTGGCTGGAAGACATCCAGAAACTCATGGAGACAGAGGGAGGGAGGGGGTATTAGAGAGAGAGAGAGCGAGAGAAGGAGGGAGTGGAGAGACGGTCTGACCCTTCACTGCCAGCTAAAACCAGCTGATCTGCCCAGCCGCTTGGCATATGGGGCATCTGAGGCTGCCAGATCACATGCTCTCTAGTGCACGGGGCATATGGCCTCAATATAAGATAAGTCAGAGTTCTCGCCGCCTCTTCACGGAGTAACTGTGGAGTTTGCCACATGTTTATAGCACCATCGACTCTAAATATGTCCCGTTGGAATAGTGGAGTTTATGGTTAATATGAGTTGAAATAACTTTTCTACGTGCATGTGACTGTCCTGAGGAAAACCTTCCTGCGAGTTCTCTCAAGAGGGTGTGAGGTCGGGTGTGAGGCGAGGGGGGGGGGGGGGGGGGGGGGAGGCTGGGGGGGGGTTAGCGGGGGAGAGGGCAATTTTGTTATACTGAATCCAAAAGCCAACAGTTGTTACTATTGGCCCTTGTTGTTTTTCGGCGTCTGAAGGGGGGGTCCTATCCTTTTGAGCTTTTCAGGGGACGCGACAATGGCTGGATGTTGAGAACATATGTAGGGAGACCCCCGTGGCTCGTGGAAGAGGAGCTCCATGCTGGCCCCGCCGGTTTGAGAAAATGCGAGGCCGCTCCTTTCACTCCTCACCTCTCAGTTAATGAATGCGTGAATGGCAGAATGCCGCTATAGGCCATTCAGGGGCCAAAGTCCCCAAGAATTCATCCTAACACAAATGCATCCAGCACTGGCAAATACATTTGCTTAACAAATTAAAAGAAAGGAGAATGGCTAATGGGCGCGTGAGTGTGTGTGTGTGTGTGTGTGTGTGTGTGCGGGCATGCTTGTGTGTGAGCGAGCGAGAGAGAGAGTTTATGGGTGGGAGAGAACTGGATGGTGAGAAGAAGAGAAGGGGGATAATTCAATTAGTCCTCTTCCTCAGTGGAGAAATGAAGGCAGGTTAAAAGGGAGGGATTATTATTTGTACAAGACTGGCCAGGGCTTTGCACAAAAGAAACAAATAAAGATTGGAGAGAACATCTATAAGCAGGGGATGTGATAAAGGAGAGGGTCAGAGAAAAGGAGGGCCTTGAAAGCTCCTCTCCTTCTAAATTAACCAGCGCTCCGAAAAAACGTGCCTGTGTGCCCGACATTCTGCTTCCCCCACAGCTCCTCCTTTTCCTTTCCACTCTTTCAATTCAATTTTAAAACAATTCAAAAGAAAATTGCTGGCCACTCTTCCACACGCTCTGTATGCGTCATTCTCTCTCATTTTTTGGAGAGCCTTTGCAGAGCTGCAGCTTTGTGAGGCTTTCACCAGAGGAGAGTCCCAATCACGAGGAAAACTTCCACTGTAAACTGACATAAGGTGTGTTTATGTGCACGCGAATATGAACGTGCACTAAATGCCACTCAAATAAACCATTTCGGCTTTATTGTTTGTTCCCTTTATACACAAACAAGGTATTCCACTGCGAGCTCGGTGGAGGAAAAAGACCTAAAGCAGAGAGAGAGAGAGAATCGAAACTCTCCCGCCGTCAGCCTCTGAAAGAAGCTTGTGTGTGTGTGTGTGTGTGTGTGTGTGTGTGTGTGTGTGTGTGTGTGTGTGTGTACGCTTTTTGGTGAGAGGTCTCCAGTCAGGGAGCGGTGGAGCTGTGAACAGCTGTGAAGTCATTTTGATAATGATGAGAATAATAAGCAAGCAGACTGGCGTGGTGGAGCCGCTAAGGCCTGCGAGGCTCAGGGCTTTGCTATTGCAGCTTCACTGCTCCTGAATAGATAAAAGTGATTAAAGCACTCCTGATTATCCCGGACCAATATGTAATGGATTTACAGCCCTTTCAATTAGGCCGTATTTGCTGGCCACTCATTATTTGGGCTTTTGGTTAGATAATCAGGGTACAGGGGCTTTGGGAAGGGGAGTGGGCCCTGTTTGGTGGCGTGGGGAGGGGTGCAGGGGGCACAGGGGGCTCCTGACCTTCTTAAATGTGTGGATGGACCCATACAGCTGGAGCTCTGAACTAAGTCTCCCATCCCCTCCACTCTCTCTCTCTCTCTCTCTCTCTCCTTCTACTTCTCCCTCCCCCCCCTGCACTGTCCCTCCATCTCTGGGACAGGGAGCCACGTGCTCCGAGAGCAGCTTATGTGTCCCGGTGTGGCCACCTCCTCCTGAAATCTGACCTGCATTGCAAAATCAATACAGACTGATGTTCTGATAATGTCCTGACAATAGAGCAGGGTGGTGGTGGTGGTGTTGGTAGGGGGGGGGGGGGGGGGGCATGTGGTCCACCCCCGCTTCAACACTTGACAGAAACACAGAAAAGTGGACTGACACAAACTGAAAACAGCAAAGCAAAGGGTATTTTGTGTTTGTTTGATTTACTGCAGCATCTGAATATATCAAATCCAATGTGGTAGAGGTTGTGTGACTGCACTGTTTGGAGTTTCCTCTCAGCTGCAAAGATCTATTCTAGTAGCACGCACCATCTCAACCTCAAGTAAGAACTACAATATCACCAAATCAACCGGATTCAGACGCATGAAACTGATCTTCACTCGTTCCAGTGAAAGAATTGAAAGGGACAACGTAGCTGTAAGCCTACGATTCTGCCCCCTTCACCAATAACACACCAAAAAAGAAAATTGGTGGACCAACAGTTAAAACAAATCCCTTAGTTAATATGGTTTTACTCGAAGTAAACAAGTGAAGCTAACACAATTTCTCACATTAAATTCAGAATTTTTTTTCTTGATTTTTCATTGTAGGAGTTATCGTAAAAACGTTAAGTGATCAGGTATAAAGACGTATAAAGAAATCAGTGCATGTTTCCACATCTTTACAAACGCAACTGTCTTTATCTCAATCGTCCTCAGAAGAGACACCTCCGTCCCAAACAGGCAGCACGTCTCTTACTGTGCTACATCCTCACAAATGGTTAGGCCGTCTCCCTCTAACTCAAAGTGTGCTGAGCAGAGTAAACAGTCCAAACTGATTAGATTGACCTGGTCACTGTGTCCCTCTGACAGGTGGCTGACAGGTGAGCATCACAACACGGCCATCACTCCCTCCCTCTCTCCCTCAGTAACGACTGTGTGACAGCTGTGTGTCTGTTTGTGTGTCTGTTTGTGTGTGTGTGTGTGTGTTTGTGTGTGTGTGTGCATCCTTTTTTCTGGGTCTGCATGTGTGTCCATCTAGGTTTGTTTTCATACACGTGTAAAAGTAACGGCTGCGCTTACCGTGAGATGCTGGAATAGCCACGCCCTCATGATGTTCGTGGCCACCTTGGGGAAAATGCCACGTTTTTTCTGCCTCTTCTTATCCTTGTCTGGATCATCGTCATCCCCTGTGCCAGGTGATGCAACGCTGTTGTCTAAGCCATCTCCTGGACGGAAACAAAACCCAGGGTTAAATAACATCCCAGACAACACCACTGACACACACAAAAAAAAACAGCCTGATCTCCAAACTCTCAAGGCTGAAACACGAGCGCAGACAGTCAAAGCTCGAGTTTAAGGCCCATGAAAGATGGATAAACGGACAAATACCACAGATACATATGAGGGAATCCAAAAGCAGCGTACAGAGGCCGAGAGAGATGCCGCGGCAAAGCCAGTGTTATGTAGTGGAGATATGGAGGTAGGGGGATTTAAGTGGCCTTACACAAAGGCCTGTACAGAGAGCCAGGGTTTTACTCGGAGGCCTAGCAGAGTTGCTCTATGCCCCAGAGCACGGCAGAGGGGAATAGGGGTTAATGACTCCAATGTTATGGTTGGACACTGAAACACTAGTTTCCTCATTCCACTTCTACAGTGGGACGAGGAGGAGGGAAGGGAGGAGAAAGAAGGGACGAGGAGCCTTCAAGTACAGTAGAGGCCGTGGAGGCTTGGACTCATGTCATTAATTCAATTAAATTTGCATGCTTGACATAATGTAGAGCTTTTTTTTTTTTTCATCTTTCGGGAAGAGAGCCAAAGGGGACAGGAAGGACTTATGTACAGTAACACACAGACATTGCGTGCAGAGACACTCGGGTACAAACAAAACTCCAAGGAGATGATAATTCGTGGGCGTACAGTTGAGACGCACGAGTATTAAAGTAGGGATGTGATTTGGGGGGGGGGGGGGTTCATTGTTGCACTTCGATGCACATAATGGACTCGTCTGCCCCCCCCCCCCCCCCCCCCCCCCCCCCCCAGCCCCAGCCCCATCCCATACCCTGACTCTCTTAAGTCTCCCTTTCCCCTCGCAGCAGCCCCTCCCCATTCCGCCACAAGATTAGCATGACAGGCCAGCGGCGGCTTCGCCTGCATTAATGTCCGTCAGCGTTTGATTTCAGGAGGAAAAACATGCACACACCCCGGCACGATTTCTCTTTTAAATCGAAGTTTCCATCTTTGTCCCCTTGCCTTTTTCCTTCTTCCCCGGCATTAATTGTGCATTAGCAAAAATGATTTACTTTTAACAGTCATAGTTATTTTTTCTTGCCCCCGGGCACAAATGCCTTGAAAGCCTTCCTTGAGGGCATCTAAATTATGTATCTGAAAAACTCCTCCACCAAGGCAGAGAAGGACCCTGACGTTCTCAAAATTCAGACCCGCATGTCCTCCTGTTTTTGGGGAGGCATCAATCACAACCACCTATACGAGCCTTAATCTTGCATAAATATTTGAACTAATAACATTAAAGAAGGGGAAAAGAAAAAGGATCCGACTGGTAGCGTAATCAAATGCAAAATAAATGAAGACTACAAGGACAGCAGGGGCCCTCTCGTCCTACTACTTTACCCACTTTCTTTTTCTTTTTCCTCCCCCTTGTTTTCCCTCTTTTTTCTCTTCCCGCTCTGTCTTTCTTTCTCTGTCTGTGCACAGTGTTTTCCTTCCACATCATTAGTGCAGAGCCACACGAAAGAGGAAAACAGAGAAGTGCCGACTTTGCGCTCCCTGTGTGAAGCTAAAGAAGCAATAGCCCTTCAGAAGGACATATGGGAGCAGTGACACAAACTCGGGGTGTTGTAATTGTAGAACGAGCATTCATTAGCGGCAAATGCCGTAAATCCCGGGCTAAGTACGAATCCTTGTCCAGGAAAGCCTAAAACAATAAACTTTGGTCTGACCGTGGCCTGCTCCGGCTGTGAGGGGCTTCCTGAGAAATGCGACCCAGACGGAAGTCCACTCGCACTCCCCCGGTTCGCCTCCAAACTTCAGCAACAACACAACTAGTGAGCTATGAGTCTTACCCGCCCTCCCCCTTGTTGCTTTGCTTTGAGCTCCGCTGAATAATGTTGATACACACTTTGCTTGTTTGTTTGTGTGCCGCAAGGTTTTGTGTTGATTTTCGAGCCACTCTCCAAATCCCTCTCCCGCTGTGAGCAGTGAGGCTCATCCAATGGAACCACACAGTGGCCAAAAGGCTGGCAGATTAATTTTATTGACGTTTCCATTTTCACTGCAATGCGATAGCCTCCCCCCTGGCCAGGGCCAGAGCGACCCGTGCGTATTTACAGACTGACCTGTCACTTCATTACCCAGCATGCTCGCTGCCTCCTGCCCTAGCCCGCAAGGGTGAAACCAGACTCCCAGCCTTTCAGCTCGTCTCTCTCCCTCTGTCTTTCTCTCACTTGTTCGCGGACACTGTCGTGTGTGCACAGGTTAGACGTGTGGCATTCAAGCAGCACATTTGAGTACAGTATTGATATCTGCTGTAGATTTACTTTATGCGTGCAGAAATAAGAAACTCCCTTGTGGACAGAAGGTCAAAAGAAATAAAGAATGAAAGAAAGGGGAACAAAAAAAAAAGCAGGAAGAAAAAAAGAAGGACTAGAAAAAGAATAAAGAAGACCCAACTTCCACAACCTCATTACATCTAAAGGAGAGCTGGTGCTTTGCATCCACCCCCACTCCTTTCTTATGAGCGAGAGAAGGAACGCTGCAGGGCAAATTGTCCCAAACGCTAATGGCTTCTGACTGTTCCCTGGCAACTCTGCCATTCTAACCTGCGTGGATGTGCACTCTGAGAAAAAAAATGGGGGATAGGAAAAAAAACGTGCAGGGCAGAGCAGGGGGAAGCGTCCCATCATCTGGCCATGTGACACAGATGGGGGTTGGCTATTAGGAGGCAGCCGAAAGGCCTAGGGGAGCCGAGGTGCTGGAGTGTAGCCCCAGGCACTTTTGGAAAAGCAGCGCCCTTGGAGACAGAAAAAAAAGACAGCCTCCCTCTCTCCCACTCTCTTTCTGTCTTCCCTCACTTTCTTCCTCTCCCCTTCTCCCTCGCCAACACTATCAATATCTTGACCTAAAGTGCTTGCAATGAAAGTTTGTGCATATTTTCACGCGTACAGAGACCGGGGAGGTGTAATCAGGCAAGATGGACGACAATGACCGCACACAACAAGGGTGAGGAAGTGAACGAGCGCGCCGGGCAAACAAACAAGCACGAGTCTGCGAGCGCATTACGCTCACATACATTCCCTCTCTCTCTCTCTCTCATCACCAGTGGGTGGTTATTAAAAATGCATTCAGATATATCTCCCTGTGAGTAAATTGGTCTCAGGGCTGAGCTCATTAACGGGTTGGGAAAGGACTGTAAACACACTGCAACTCTGCTTATCTAACGTTGGCACATTCAGGGTCGCTTCAGGATTAATCGCACCAAAAATTGGTTTACCATAAAGTTTCCTGCAGTCTCCGCTGAGAGTAAGGTGGGACATTGGAGGGGAGGGGGGGCGTTAATGACTCTGGAGATCATGCTTCATGTCTAGGAGGCACCCTGGCCCTGAGGGAGCCGCTGAGGTCTAGTCAGCCCTGGAAGCATTATGGATATTACCGTGAGTAACACCTACATCGGTACGCCAAGAACACGCTCCCTCCGCTGCTCAATCATTCCGATATACACACATGCATGAATGAATAATGACTTGTCAATAGCTGGAAAACACATTCAAACCCAATCGTGGTTAGTTATCAAATAACACTTGAGACTTACTGGTCCCTAAACCATTTATACACTGGGTAGGTAGACAGGCTCTGGATGTTGTGTGTGTGTTATTCTAAAGGCAGAGCGGTGATTTTGTACAGGGAGGCCCCGGCGTTTGTTTCAGGGTAATGAAGCAAGAGTGTAGAGGCAGTGGCTTATGGAAGCTGTGGTTAAAGTGACTAATTACAGCAGACCCCCCACGCCCCTCCTGTCAACCCAAACTAGTCAGAGTGCTCACCCGAGCTCGGCCAAACGTGGAGAAACGGGCGAGGAACTCGTGAGGACAGTAAGACGGAGACGAGGGGTGGACGGGGAACAGAAGCTAGGGACAGAAGCTAAGAGGTTTGTGATAGAGCAGAGGCTCCTTTGGCCTCCTATACCTCAGCGCACCATAGTGACCCGGGCCCTCTAACCCTCCCTCCAACGCCCTCCTATTACACCACCTCCAGCCCCGCAGGCTTGGCTGCAGAGAATGAAGAGAAAAGAAGAGGGGGATTTAGAAGCCTCCCTTTTCCCTCTTTTTCTCCTCAACTTTTCAGCCAACATAAGCGGCGTTTAGCACATTCAGTCCCCCCAAATGGCAGCGAATGAGAGAAGCAGTGGGGGCTCTTCTTTTGTCCGTCTGGTTACCCCTTTTATTTACTCTGGATTTACGAAGGGGTCTTTGCTGGCTCTGGGAGCACATGCTCCTGACGCACACACTCACACTCACACACACACACACACACAAACACGTCGGGGCTCTATTCACACTAGTGGAATGGCCGTCCCTCTGTTGCTCTGTGCCGACTGGGGATTACAGGTCTTCTGGCTATAACCACATGCTACCAATATGCTTCACGCTCGCATAACATGCGACGCAGGCAAGTGTTAATGAGGAGAACATAATCTCTTTCATGATAAAAACACACACTCCGGCGTCCAATTTCGGAGTGGCCTATCAGCGTGTTTGTGTTTTTGTGTGACCACACGCCATATGGTTTGCTGCACTCGTTCAGATCCATACAGTAGATGAGGGCCCTAAACGGAACTGTTTTAGTGTGCACCGCTGCAGCCGGTGTTTTACGCTGATTATTTCCTGATCTGTGCTTAAACAAGCAGCAGCCCCTTGCACCGGACCATAAAACAACAGCTTAGTAAACAGCAAGCATGCTGACAAATTGGTAGTGCTCGGGCCGGAGTCATTAGCAGCCCTAAAACCTGTCAGAGCAATTACAACAAACTCTCTCCTTTTCGCGAGTCTCCCCTGCCAAACTCAGATGTCACGACCCGCCTCCTCTTTACCCCCCCCCCCCCCCCCCCCCCCCATATCCCCTCTTACCAACAGGACACCGGCTAAAGGTGAAGAACAGATGACCACTTTTCCGCTGCTCTTCCAAAAAGCCCCGACACCCCGGAGAAATGAGGACAACCCTCCATCCCAAACACAGCTGTATCTGCATCCTGGTGCTACGACTGAGTGGTTCCTTTTGCATGAGAAGTAATGTGTAGTTGTCTCGGCCCAAAAACACATCATTAAGTGTTCCCTTAAATGAAGTGGAATAAGAGCTTCTAATTAGATGGGCTTTTTTTCTTCTCTGTGTGGGGAAGCGAGGCAGTCAGGCAGTAAGAGAGGCAGGGAGGGAAGGAAGGTGGGAGATAAAGTGGGGGGTGGGGGTGGTGGGGAGTGGGGGGGCAGTTGCTCAACAACTCCTGTACCTCTTCTCCTCTCCCTCTTCTCCGCCCCTTCTCTAAGCCCCCTAACCCGGCCATCAGGCAGATATCTCTCTGTCATCCCTGGAATGCTGGAGATAACTATCGCCTCTCCACTGATACAAGGCCTCTCTCCTCTCACAGGCACAGCGCTGACCCCACCGTGCACATCCCCACCATAGAGGGTGAGGCTGGAGTGGAGGGAGTGGAGACAAAGAGAGGGGAGGGGAGGGGGGGTTGGAGGTAAAACTTGTTTTTGACAGCCAGTTAGGCTATTTTACCTTTTAACCTAAGATATGGGCTGGAGCAAAGCCACACTCCCCCTTTCAGCTTCTCCCCCGGAGCTAAAGACGAGGGCTTCGTCCAGAAAGGAGAGGGCGGGAGGGGGGCGGGAGGGGGGGGGGGGGGTGCAGGCTGCCTGGATACTGCCTCCAACTCTCTTGATCCTTTCATAAGATTATCATCTGCCAAGAACCTAAAACTTTAGTGCTGGACAAGGAAAGTATGCACTGTTATGAAGGACTCTGGACTGAATTAATTACTAGTGTGATTAACCTGCTCCTTACAACAACGATTATCTTATTGCACTGGAAATTAGGACTTCGATGGCGACACAATAACTCCTCGTGCCTCCTGGGATCTTGTATTTTCTCAAACTTTCCCTCGGCTGCATAACATTTTTTATGTGTTTATGAACACACGGAAAAAGTTTTTACACAGATGTATGTTTAAAAGAATGTACGTCAGCTGAGACGAGGCCGTGCCGTCCAAACGGGGGGGCTCTATTTGAGGAGGGAAAAAAAGATCCAAAGAGAAGAGATGGAATAAAGATGTATAAAAGAAAGGAGGCAGGCTCTTGCAGATGTCAGGACCCAATTTGCATGAATGGCAAAGGGCTAAATTGCAGGGGATGGGGGAGCTGCCCTCCACCCCCTCACCCCGCTCTTTTTTTGGGGAGGGGGGTGTTGGACTAAAAGGGAGTTGTGATGCCCATGACTGCCCCTCACTCAGCAGACAGAGATCAGTGGCTAATGAAGGGCTTTGGGTCTCCACCAGACATTTCACACTCTCTGCCTCCCTGATAACTCCACCCCGCCTCCACCCACCCTCTACGCAGCCGACGAAACCGCCACCACACATCCCCTGGATTCCAAATCGAATGGGGCTAATTGGTCTCGCAGGTTATCTCGGTTCACCTCCTTGTTTCTTAATAAACCAACCCACAAACCCGCCGATGTGACGGTGTTGAATAAACCTCTCATCGTCCTTCTTACCAAATATTGTGCAACGGAGCTATTCTTGGTGGTGGAAATTGCGTAAATTATTAAAAGCTGTTTATATTGATATGACTCCCTATATAATTCATAATTGTTATGGTAAAAAACAGGGCCGGGTGCCCACAGAGAACACGCACCTAAAATCCTACGGTTTGATGCTGCATTAAATATTAAAAGAATAGGTATTTCCCGAAAGCTAGTCGGGCTATGTTGAATTGAAACAAGCGTGATCATTAGTAGAACAAGCTGTTTCCACACTATTTGCTTCCTAAAGACTGCTCTACTTTGGAATGATAATGTGGCGAATGCAAGATAAAGACAAAAAACAAAGAGATGGAGAGCACGTAGACGCATCATGTGGTTCAATCTGCAGAGGGGGGAAGAAATGGCTTTATAATCCCCGTTAGGAACTATTGTATATCAAAGTCTTCTACCTAAACCGCCTGAAAGAGCAGCTGTGTGCAGGTTCCCAGATACAACGGCGTGTGGTTTTTTGAGATTCAGAGCAGTGTTCCCAGTTTGAGGCGATGTGTTACTAGGCCTCGGCAGTGGTTCTCCACCCTCAATTACAGGTTAAGAGCAAACAAACAAAATCACTGTCTTTCCTACCGGGAGTGGAGGAAAACTTGGATTTGTTACAGACATCTTCGCCACACCTGATGGACAGTGGCATCAAAGCGCAGTTTAGGGCTTTTTTTTCTGTGCATAGCCAGGGGGGGCGTGGTGGAGTAAATGGATTAAAAGGTTTACAAATCAACAAGTCAACCATCAGATTGTAGCCTCTGCTCAGCAGCCCTCTCATCAGCCAAATGCCATGAACTTTTTTTTTTCCCCTTCTTCTTCTTCTCCTCTCTCCCCATTTTTCTTTTTTCACACAAATGTCCTAGAGGCAGGGAACAAAGCGAGCAGAACTGATTACTGTGCTGTTGCCCCGCTCCGCCAGTCTAAACTCTGTTTGGCTTCCTAATGAGCTCACTAAAAACCCAATTCATCACCCATAACCCCTTCTCAACCTGCCTTGAAATCCTCCACCCCCCCACCCCCACCCTCCCCCCAGTATGGCGAGTCAAGGACGGTCGGTTTACGGGCTCTGGGTCAAGGGCTGTGAAGGGTGCATGGTAGCGGGCGGTGGTAACAGTGCGGCCAAGGTTATTTTAACACGGGGGACACCACTTCCTGTATGCGGCTCGTCTGCCCACCTTGAGAAGCTAAATGTGTTCACCATACGCCATCGACTTCCTTCAGACCAAGCTGTTCCTCCGATTGTCACGCTCCATTGGTTTTATGAAGTAAAAATATACTCATACTTGTTTTGACTATATGAGCTAGTTTTTTTTTTTGTATTTTATTCCCCCCCCCCCCATCCCTTATGCCCCTCCCTCTCTTTCGCAACATCAGCGGTGTCCCAGACTGAGCGGAGGAATGTCCGGCTCGATGGCTGCAGCAGCAGGAATGTCCCGTTCCCGTCGGCTTTCGCACCAGAGATTTCAAGTTTAATACCCCTTCGTCCCATCCCCGCAAAGACAGGAATTTGGTGGGAAGGGAATGTAGCAGGATTCGTGTGGTGGTGGCGGGGGGGCAGGGGGGGGGACGGGGGGGCAAGGGGAAATACAGTCGTTATATTAAGGATGGGGCAAGGGGGCAAGGTAGAAGAGTGAAAAAAAGGTAGGTAACGAGAGGGGAAAACGTCTTGACAAGGAGGGATAAGATAGTAACTGGTTGGAATTGGGAGGAGGGGGGTCAGGAGCGGCGAGGTAGAGAGGGCGGACAGACGGGGGCGGGGGTAAACTCCCACAGTTCCTCATTACATGGAGTCGAAATGAGCCTCCTGACACCTGAGCTGTAACCAAGAGATTACAGAATTGATGAATCCTTGGTTTAAAATGCGGCTGTTTTATTCTGCTTTAGTAATTAATTCTTTTTCCGATGGCGTATTGATTAAGCGTAGCCCCTGATAAAGTTCAAACTGAGAGAGATCCCTCCCGGGGGTTTGGCTCGGCCGGCTCTGGAGAGTCAATGAAAACTTCCTCCCTCCACCTGCATCTCCCTCTCTGTCAGCACAGTTTACCCTCATAAATTAGTCAGATCTGCGAGGAGTGTGGATCCGGCCTGGTGGATACTCGCCCTCTTGCTTATACACATCCATGTTATCTCTACACACATGCAGATGCTCATATTGACGCGCCCACGTTAATCAAAACACTAATTCCTAGAGGTGTTCTACTGGCACACCGAGATGACACAGTTGCTCTCGGATGCAGATCTTTCACCTAGCTGCCGATTCCTTCGCCTCGTTCTCCCTCCTCGCTCGCTCTCGTTCTCACCCTAACAGGGAATCAGAGCGCGGAGAACGGGAGCGTCTCCTCGCGCAAAACCACTCTTTCATTCTTTTTATCGCAGCGTTTTTCCATACAGCCGTGAGTGAGGAGCCTGATCAACAGAGGGTAGAGCGCGGCTCTCCGGGGAGCCAACTAGCAGAGAAATCAGATATGCTTTACAAGAGAGTCAGCCGCTCATGTCTTGTCAAGACCCCTCACCTACCGGCTCCTTTACAAGTCAATAACCAGGGCCCACTGTCCTCCACTGGGCCTTGGCACACATTCTCATCGCTCTATAGGACGCAGAGGCAGGGAGGGAGGGAGCCCCGCAGTTCTGGATTCCGTGGTGTAATGTTTAAAGCTATATTATTCTGTATGATATCATGGAACAAAATGCTGCCTCTCCACAATGAAAATACTCCTCACACATGAGGGAGTAAGTTTCCACGCTACATCACCGCATTTACCACCGCAACACACAACACGGAGCCCTCTGACATTCCTGTAATGCATAGTGACAAATAATTGGCGACGCCACGAAGACAGAAGAGCCGGTTAAAAGCCTTTTTCAATATTAAAAACTAATGAAAGAGTGAATGAATTATGAAGGTAGAGGGGAAAAATATAATTAGAAGGTGGAAGTAGTGCTTAATACATTTACTCGAGACTATTTCCTTTCCTTAATGGAACCGCAGCATGCAGAAAGGGGGTTTTGATGAGGCTAGTATTGACTGTCCGCCCTGCTGCTTAAGGTAAATCCAGCAGGTCATTTCATTAAGGCCCAATTCCATGGCACTAATTTTGATTTTAGGGGCTTGACAGCTGTCGGCGGTGGGAAATTGCTGTGGCAAGAACAGTGAGAGAGGAGCCTATTACCGCCGAGAGAAAATACAAATTGCAAAGCCTGGGTTCAAATTACCGCCATTTCTGCCGCGCTGACCCACCAAAAAAATCGTATTTCATCACATTCCTGGGCCGCGGCTTTTGATTAGCTGCATAAAACGAGAGAGAGAGAGAGAGAGAGAGAGAGAGAGAGAGAGAGAGAGAGCACCTTGCTAAAGAAAATGCTGAGAAATAACTGCTTGTGAAAATGCACCTAATGACCAAGAACGTTTGGACATTTCTAAAACAGCCCTACAAGAAATACAAAAGAAAGCTGCCTTACCATAGGTTTTCCAAAATATTGTCCATTTAATTTACAAATGGATATTAGGAGAACCGTATGTCACGATAAACCGTGGTCTCCAATTGGACCACTGTTTGCATTGCTTGTTTTTCTAAATGACACATTTCCCTGATCCTCCCTCACAGTGGTAGTTGCTGTTGGCCGGCCTGGCATTGGGATGGACCTGACTCACAATGTGAAGTCTTGATCGTCTCGCCTTGCAAGTAAATGTGCAGCATTAAAGTTCCAGAAGGAAAGGGGGGGGGGGGGGGGCTTCCAGGGGGGAGCTCTTCCTCTGATGCTATTAATTAGCATTGCTCCATTGCTCTCAGCTTTTTGAAGCTTTCCATCTCCTTTTGTTTCACCCTCTCTTTCTTTTCCTTTTTCTTTTTTTGTGCGGCCATCCTTATTGACTTTTCAATTTTCCTCTCACATCCACCCCCTTGCACCACCAGCAGCACCAGTGCTTCTGCGGAGGTGCCCAGCCCAATAATACCCCCAAGCCCCACTCTCCGAGACGCCGGCTGGGGAGCCCTGAGAGCTTGGCCGGCCCTACAGCTCCCAGCAGCCCACCGCTCGCTCCCCACGAGACCCAAATCAAAGAGAGAGGCCCTTAAAATATAACCATGGGTATAATGAGGGTGCTCTAAAGAACAATAAGCATATACACCAAAGGAAGGGAAGAGAGTAGGAGTACAAAAGGAAGAAGGATAAAACTATAGGAATGTTGGCCTTGGTGTTTCTTGAGACGGAGTGGAAGGAGAAACAAAACCGAATGATACTGTGCTGCAGGAGGGAGGCCAAAGGGCCACAGCCAGTGGTGACGGTAGCCGGGGCCACGCATCTATCCAGCCATGTATCTGAGCCCGAAACAACAAGGGGGTCCGCCGCATGCCTCTGGAGCTGAAGGAAGCCGAAGGGAGCCAAAGGGAGCACGACTAATTTCTGCACAACAATGGGCCTGGATGGGCGCCCACACAATGGCAGGTGCTTTGAATAGCAGCAGGGCCCTTGCAGCGGGGATCTTCTCCTCTCTCGCTCCGAGGGCTTGGGCCCTGGCTTGTGTAACCTCTCATTTTCAACCTGGCTTCCCTTTGACTCATAAAGGATGAAAATGATCTCATGGGGCGGCCGGGGGGGGGGCGGGAGATGGGGCAGGGTTGTGAGGCAAAATCCACAGCAAGTCCATCTGCGTTTTCCTTCTCAGCCTTTTCTCTTATCACTCTTCTCTCCACTGTGTCTCCTCCGCTCTCTTTCGCCTGCCTCACTCTTACTTACTCCACATTTTTTTTTTCTCCCATCGACTGTTTGTGTGTTGTGTTGTTTTGCGGTAGCGCTTGTGTTTGTTGTGCTGCTGCTGGGCTGTCCTGTAGGCCATGATGCAGTGGTAAAGGCAGTTTCCCCCCCCCCACCTTAAGAGCATTCTTTCCGGGGGTCACAGGGTCAGGCTTCACAGATGTCTACTGCAGACACTCAGTTGTCTGAGGACTGCATCCCTGGGAGTCAGCATTTGTACTAAACAATGCAGCGTTTCCCCCCCTCACTTTGGAAAATGTTAAATGTTATTTTTGTCGTTTTTTTTGCGGTCTCTGTTCTCATTGTTTTGTTTTTCAATGAAGCTAAAGAGTGAGTGTAATTTTTCCAAGGTGGAGTTTTTTTTGTGTGTTTTCAGATAATGCGAGCGAGCGCTGGCTATCACAAGATAGTGGTGTTTTCTGCCTGCTTTCATTCTTTTAAACACTCCCCGTCTCCCGAAGTTTCCTCCAATTGTTCTAACGGGGCCTTAGTCATCCTTGCCTGGTGGCGCAGGGAAAAGATGCTTTTAAAGGTCTTTTTCTTTGCTCGCTGTGTGTTGCCAGGAGAGAGAGAGCCAAAAAAGAGGCAAACATGTAGTGACTGTCCTGAAATGCACACGGAGAGACGGATACAAGAAACCCTTAAGTAAGCGGCGCAGGGGCCAAACAAAGAGCAGCCCCTCGATGAACAGAGAGACAATATTTGAAGGATATTTGAACACCTCCGTGTAGCCTCGCTCTCAACAGATAAACTGGAGAGAGGAGGGTTCCCCGAGCCAAACGGCTTTCATTAAAGGGAAATCGGTTTGTGCTTTTTTGTAAGGGGGCGGAGCGTAACCCTGGTATAAGAGCGGAGATTGCAGCATTTAACATGCAAGTTTTGCCTGAGAACATGGGAAAGTGTGTAATTGGAACAACAGTTTTTTTTTTTTAAACCCAGGCACCGAGCTATCCTCGAATATCTCGCTCCTTTTCATCTCGCCTCCCCTTGTTCCTGCGTTTGATATGGTGCTCTCACTTCCCCCTCCAAACATCCCCCCTGTATTCTGCAAATTGATAACCCTCTAAATGAATTATGGTAAATGCATAATGAAGGTTTTCTCATGCTTCAGCCCCGCAGCCAGCCAGGATGCAGCCTCTCGTTTGGCATGTTTGATTCGTTTTGTTGCGCATTTAGCCCCAGTGTTCCTTCAGAGTGTTCACTGCTTGGGGCATGTAAATAAGAAATTATCCTTGCTGACTAACATGGCTAATACCTCCTCTGGGGTAATCAAAAATTATTAGACGCTCGCTCCCAATAAACATTAGGGCTCATGGCACCAGCCACTGTCAGATCGCTCACCTCCGCCTGCTCCCCCAATAGCCATAAAATGGGTGAACAAAAGTGATCAGGTGTGGAAAAAGCACTCTGGCTACGTGGAAACTGAGAGACCCTGCAACTGCCATTATGCCTAAAAAAGCAGCCCTCGGCTTTAAGAGTCATTAAAGCATGTACTAGAGTGGGAATCAGACTAGAAAATGAGCTTATCTTGCATAATGCCCTCAAAAGCTTTGCATAAACGTGAAAGATGTGCGCGTGAAAATCAGCGGCAGAGAGGAAGCTCTGGGATTGTAACACACTTCCTTTATCATCCGCCCACTCTCTTGGACGTGGCAGCATGGTTAAAGCACTACCTGTAGGGTATAGCTGCGCCGCTCGGTTCCAAACACGCCGCCCTGTGTAAGCCCCGGTTTACACGAATGGAAAACCACACAGCAAGTGAACAAGCTATTGCCGGCCTTGCTAAGCCACTCGACTCGACTGCGTGCCGTCTGCTGGGAGGGACCTTTGCTGTGATGTGGGGCTCGGACATTAAGGGGGAGGAGAATGGAGAGGGTGGGTGTGGCGGAGGAGATTAAAGAGCCAAGGGAGGCAGAAGAATGGAAAGAAAGTTTTTAAAAAAAAGAGCGCAAGGCCCATTGGTCAAACACAAAGGGAGAGAGAGGGAGAGGAACATTTGAAGTCAGGGTTAAACTCCACATAAGCACACCTTAAACGGGTCAGTGTGAGCGGGCAGTCGGGGGTTTTCGGAGTTTCCCCGCAGGTGTGCCTTTGACAGACTTGGCCCCCGTAACCTCTCTCTGATCTCGAGCGGGGCCCCGGGTGGGACATAGAAGAAACCGGTGGCATCTCCCATTCGACGTCCATTACGTTCACACACGCATGCTTACACACGCAGCCAGACGAGGGCAAAACAAATCTGGTGAGGACTAGAGCAATTGGATTATCACCTCTTAAGGGTGACTCCCGGGCTGACCCCCCTTCAGGCTAGCCTGCTGAAACAAGACGGAACATTTCCTTGGAAAACACTCTCCCTTTAAAGAGCCGACAGCCGGCGTCCTTGTGAAAATACAGCGGCGGCAGCATTAATGGACGAGGAAATGCCCTTTGGGGCACACGCTCAAATCCCTTTTAGCCATCCTACATCAGACCTGTGTGCACTCCTCAACATCACTATACACTGGAGTAATCAGCAGTGGAACATGGGTGTGTAAACCCACTGGATAATGAACCGACACAACAGCACTGCACTCTTTGTTTTTGGTCCAAGCCTTTGAGGAGAGAAGAGAGAAAAAGTCGCCCTCCTTCTACTGTAGTTCAATCATGATTACTTCCCTTTAACAGTTTCCTTTCTGCTTTTTAATTATACCCAACTCACTCCCAGATAAGCTGGTCTTCATCTTCTTCTCGGAGAAAGAGAAAGATGAAAAAAAAAAGAAGAGAGAGAGAGAGAGAAAAGAAAAACGCCTCCCCCAAGCTTCGCCTTAATGGCGCAAAACAGACATTCTCCTCAGCTGCTGTCAGAATAATCTGGGTAATTTTTTCCCTATGTTCTCCAAACATTAGTTTGCACATTAGGCTGACCCAGTTAATGTGCCTTTCCTGCTGTGTAGGACCCAGTTCCTGGCCAAGCTAGGCCAGGCTGGGTTGGACCGGGTCGCGCCGGGGGCCTGTTCATGATTACGGACCAAAGGGACCAGGCCCCAGTCAGAGCCGAGGCGAAGGGGCGAGGGAGAAAGGGAGAAGGAAAGGGTGGAAAGGAGGCGATAAGAGGAAGAGCGGGAAAGCCGGCGCTGCAGAGTGGATGGAAGGGCAGAGTGGTGGTGGTGTTGTGGGTAGAGGAGTGTTACTGGAAGTGGAGCTGCATCTACTGGCAGTCCTCATCCTTTTTCAGCTTCTTTTCTATTACTGTTTTCATGTTAGCTTTTTTTTCTCTCTCTCTCTCTTTCTCTCTCTCTCTTATGATCTGTAGTCTTGGAGCACAGGGTCAGAAGAAAGACAGAAAAAAGAGAAGGGAGAGAGGGAGAGAGCGGAAGAGGAGGAAGGAAGGAGGGAGCTGAGGGAGCTGATCATTCTCTTTAATCACATTCTGGATGAGGGCCAGGTAGTCTGCGGTACCGAGAGCGAGACACGGAGGGGTGAGTGAGGGGAGAGAGTGTGAGGAAAGGGGTGCGGGAGAAGGAGAGATGGAGGAATAAATGGAAAGAGAGGGAGAGAGAGAGAGGTGAGGATGAGAATGGGACTTATGGAGAGTGGGGATGAGCCTGAGAGCAGAGCCCCTTGAAACAGCCTGAAGTGCAGCAGCGCTTAAGCAAGGGCGCACGTTTGCCCACACATACCATGTCTCTGTGTGTGCGTGTCTGTCTGTGTGTGTGTGTTTGTGTGTGTGTGTGTGTGTGTGTGTGCGCACGAGCCAGAGTGACAGCCGTTCCCGTAAATGCCCGCGAATGCTGAATCCAGCAAGAATCTGGTGTTAGAGCAGAGGCAGGGAGAGATCCATTTAAAAACTATGTGCATTAACTATACTTTTCCCTATAGATTAAGCACTCCACATGAATAATTTAGCCTCTCTTATGCTAATGGGATCATGAAAGTATCCCCTCCGTGCCGTGTTTTCTCCCCCTCCGCAGCAACTCTTCTCAGCTTTCAACAATGGCTACCCCTTCCCAACAAACCGGCAGACAGACATATTGCACTGTTTTCACAACAGGCACCTGACTAGCATGGGCCTGACATGTGGCGGCAAGGCTACGACTGCACACAGTAGCTGATTGAGAAACACTGCAGCCATTGTTATCCTCATGACACATGTACTGTACACATATAAGTGTTTGTCCATTGGGTGCCGCCTGCTTCCACTTGTGTTCACTGCAGTCGTGAGATGTAACGAAGTACATTTACTCTGTTACTGTACTTTACTGCGATTGTACATTTACTGTACTTAAGTAGGTTAGATTCCGAGTGACAGGTACAGAGAGTGAAAGAGAAGTTCTCGCGTGAGAGAAAGAACTGCATAGCACGCTGCTGGATTGTCTGCGTGGACGGTAAATAAGTTATGGACCACAGCATTTGTGCTGTACACACCAAGTTGGAGATCTCTTATGTTATTATTCTAAATATACATTTTTTTTATATAATATACAAAGTAGTGTATATATACAATATAGAATTGGCACAGTTTAGGATATAGTAGAGCGTTTAATACTTTAATTATGTTTCAGTACTTGTAACTCACATAAAAAAACGAACGTGTTTTTTGCCTTTACATGGGTAGGTTTTTGTCTATATTTGTGTACTGTCCCTTGAGTTAATGTGTACATGTTTGAGTACTTCCTCCACCAGAGTCCCTGACATGGAGAGGTATACTTTGCATGATGTCTGTATTCTGGACCACTGAGCTGGTTTTTGTAGGACGCCGCTAAACTTTCTGACGACCTCGCTGTGTTTTCTTTTTGAGAGGGGAAGTGGACATATCCTGTGTGTTTATGTCTTTCGGCCCCTGCCCACACACACGCACACACACATTTAAAACACACACACACCCTTGTTGCTTCAGCATTGTGTTGTGGTGAGGTGGGGGCACTGTGTAAAAATTATCAGTGCTCCAACAGCTGGGAGTGAGAGCCATGAAACAGCAGGGCTTGGGTCTGCTTTATTGTTTATCTGTTGTTTATGGGGCAGTGTTCAGCTTTAATTACTACACTAAATTAAACTCTAACAGGCACTTAGAGGGAAACCGGCTACATGCATGCCCACACACACACACACACACAGACACACTGTATACTTTATATACACAGACACACCTCACTGATCACTCCAGAGTTGCAATATACAGTTAGCTACTAAACTGCTACAAGGCTTCCATCTTGCGTTTAGCTGAGATTGTGGACTTTGTCTCTGTTGTGGTTAAAATGTTTTAGTTTTCGGTCTTTCTCCTCATTCAGTTGTGTGTCTCCTTGAGCCATATGTGTAGCTGTGAAAAAAAAAATGGAGGTGTGGAAAAAATGCCAGATTCAACAGGCCATCATCGTTTCGTGCTGGGGCTCTCTGGGCGGGACACTGGGAGTCGTGCCCCCACCAGGAATGACCCTCCCCTTTCTCTGCAGTAAGCTCAACCACAAAGACCTTGCTGAGTGGGGCGTCCCGGCGAGGGCCAAGGGAGCTCACCACACTCCCCACGCATACATACACACACAAACAATCACACACACACACACAAATGTACCACAACTCCATCAAGCGCAGCATGCTCCCTTGGAGCCGAACACTCAAGCTCTCCCTCTCTTCCTCCCGTTTGCTCCATCTCTGCCTCTCTCGGCCTCTCTGGGGAGTCTGTCTATCCGCAGAGCGGGGGGGATTGTTCAATTGCTGAGAAAATGTACAAAATGCTTCTTTCTCCTCTCTTCTGTTGAGCCTCCTCCAGCTACAGTAGAATTGGGGAATTGTACAGAAAGGCCCCTTTGCTCACCCACTCAAGATGTCAATGTGGATTTGGTCTTCATGCATAGCTAATAATTACAAGTGTGGACTGGAGCTGAGGCACACACACACGCACACACACAAGCACATACAGCGAGGAGGGGAAACATTACCTACCGTGCTGATTCAGTGTAGGGGATTTACATTTCATGACTGAGTGCATTTGACTGTATCGTGTTTGGTGTGGGCAAAAGTGCAGAGCATTTCATCACGCTGCTCCATCACACTTTGGGCGGACACCTGCTCGGAGACGTGCGCTATCTTAAGGCACGAACATTCATCAAGTTTAACTCCCTGCAACCGATGTTTCTGATGTCTCCAGATAAGCTTGGAGGAGTTCCACGGGGGCCGTTAATCAAAATGATGTGCAAACACGGCCAATGACGTTATTGTGTGTTACCGTCTGAACCATCTCCCTTTAACCCGCCGGTACTTGTTTATTTAGCCGGAACATAGGGAGTCGCTCTCCGAGAGTCAGCGGGTGAGAGAGCAGAATTTGCCCCGAGGGCGATAATTCACGTTTTCTATTTTTCCGGAGGGAAATACTGAGAAAAAAAAGGAAGTGTAAAATAAAAGTTTGTTGTGAACGATGGGAGGGGAGAGGTTGCAGACATTTAAGTATTTTTCTGAAACTGGAATCCTTTTCTCGTGTGTGTCAGAACCTTTACTGGCGCCCTTCACTAACTGCTATGACCACGCTTCACCCTGCTTTACAGCTTGACAATAAATTATTCCACGAGAGGGGCAAAATATATATTTGTGCACTTGTTAAACTGTTTATTTTTGGCAAAGATTCACAACAACGCTCGATGCTGAGCTGCAAGCCAAACATTTTGAAAAGCGAATTTTCTTCTGAGACAGTGTTGTGTAACTACACATTCAGCGCTTATGTGTGTTATTAAACTTTACTCTGCTGTGCATCCCCGGACATCAGCCGAAGGCAAAGGAGGAAACAGGTTAAAGTGTTTCACTCTCTGAGACAGTTTGACTTGGCCACCTTCAGATATATACCAAATAGACCAGAGTCACAGATTCAACACGTTGATGCTTCTGGTTCAATTTTCAAGGTAAATGTTTTTCGAGCCACCGGCACACGCACGACCCACCTTTTCAAGATGGAAAAATCGGGGGGAGGAAAATAGATGTTTTTGTTGGCAGCCGAAACCAAAAAGAAAAAAAGAAGCACCGCTGGACTCAAACTCTTTTTCTCTCTCGCCTTCCTCTCACTCGCTCTCGCATCTATCCCGTCGTCCTCAACTGATCCGCACCGTCACCCCTTTTAACAGGGGCCAGGCTGTTAAAGACCCCATTACCGAAGTGAAGCACACATTTCACGTTTTCTCGGCGGACTCCAGAGTGTGGACTACAAATTTTATGTGGAAATGTATTGAGATAGGGAGGCCAGTTCATGCGTGGAGCAAGGAGCGCTGTGGAAGTGAAGGAGAGGAGGGAAAAGAAAAAGGAAAAAAAAAAAGAAAAGGTGGAGAGGTTGGGGAGGGAAGGCTCTGTCAGAATGGAAGGGCCAGAGTCGGGAGTCGGCGAGCGCTTCAAGCGTTAACGTAATTGCAAGAATGTGAAAAATGAGGCGGCAGGGCTCCCGAGCGGAGCGAAAGGTCAGAGCATGCCTCACACAAAACAACTGGCTGGAGGACGGCCTCATTAGACCATTAAATCAGCTGCCCTCTCTCTCTCTCTCTCTCTCTCTCTCTCTCTCTGCCTACTTTTTCACCTCCTCTGCTCGTTTCACCTCGGTGCTGCAACAGCTCTTTTTCCAAAATCTCTGACTCTATTCTTTGCGGCGTGTACTTTCTGTTTTAACTCTGAACTGGTGGATCAAGTGTTTAGCGCTCCTCCTCGCAGGTCAGGCCCCGGGTCCCTGATCCAGTCTGGCGTTGGCCGGGGGTCTACGTTTGGCCCAGTGCACTGTGCTGTACCGTAACTGTCTTTGGCCCATATTGATCCGCTGTTACTGGATACGGTGGGGAGAGGAGTCGATAAGTGCTCTGTGGATTACAGGTCACTTGTACTTATGTGTGTAAGATAATCAATAGGCAGTGCATTTCTTTCTCTCACCCCTCCGCCCCCCCCCAACCCCCCCTCCCCTCACCGTTACTCCCACAGACTCCATCTCCCATGCTGCTTGCATTTGCAAAGAGGAGTGCAAAAAACCCCGACGCTCTGTCTTCTGACCTGCGTTTTTTTTTTACTTGCGTGATTACTTCCAGATCCTCGATCGACATAAAAAACCTTGAGTTTAAGGAGAATCTATTTTTTACTTTGGGTGAGAAAACCTATCAGGATCAATCAATGTGTCCCGTTATTAAACCGTACCGTCATCGTGCTAAGACAAACATCTGGTCAGACATCCAAGCCTGAGCTATCCTCCTCTGATCCAACTGGTCCTGACCCAGCCGACCACAGAGGTCTGCTGCGGCCCCCCCCCCCCCACCTGCGGTCAGTAATGCTTCAGGAGCTGCGGGTACCGCTCCTGTCTGAGGAGGCCGAGATGATTCACACAGCCCCACCACAGATCCCCCATCGACCATCACGTCCCATCAATACGTTTGATCGCTTATTGGCAAAACGATGGCCAGGAACGGACACAGCAAGCGGCCGCCGTGGTGAGAGATAGCTGGTGTAAGCGTGCATCGGAGTGCTTGAGTGTGGTTATATGTGTGTGTGTGTGTGTGTGTGTGTGTGTGTGTGTGTGTGTGTGTGTAGCTGGTGTGATGAAATTTCATGCAAAGCCCTGGACACTGCCAGAGGGCATGCACAGACACGGAAGGAGACCCACAAACACACACACACACGCACGCACACACACAGACACACACTGTGCCTCCAGTGAAAGGAGATCTTGGTGCATTCAAAACAAGAAAGGAAAGGCCAGGAGCTCATCATCTGTTCTTTAGCTCCGGCAGCCGTTGCGTTTAATAAACAATCCCGATCGCACGATGCACTGATGTTTGGCCTCACCTTCCGGATTCAACTAACAGCATGTGCTTCTGATAATTTACATGTCAAAACGGATACAGACCATGACAGAAACACAAGGCGGATAACTGTGACTTCCACACAGTGTCTGTAGCAAATTCAAATGCATTTGTTTTTAAACGCATTATGGCTGTTTGGCAGGTCGTGTGCGGGATAACACAGGGCTGACTGAGACATGATTAGGGGGCTGTTGTGCAGGGAGCAGAAAGTTAATACGGTTTAAATGGAAGCAGGAACTGGCAGAAACATAGTATTAATCACCAGGTTTTTTTTTGTCGAGCTCTCCAAATAGCAACATTCTGGAAAGCCCCTCATGAGGTTGTTGTGGCTGCTGCACTCGAGGTGCAAGAGTGGATAAGCGTGTTCATTTTTAGGTGTGACTACGTGTTGACATGGACGCCAGTCAAAAAACAGGATAATCCCACGTGGAATGGGAAGCACTGGGGTGTACATGTATAGAGGGATGTGCCACCTATTCATTGTGGATCTCACATTAAATGGGGTTAAATTGAACTGCTGGCAACTCCGCTCATGCACGATGATTAATATGTCCTGGGTGGATCTGTGCCCTTATATCTACGTGTGATTATGTGGCAGTGCATTCTGGGGGAGGCTCACCTTGTTCGCTGCTGTTGTCGCCGCTCTGTGAAGCGTGTCCCCCGCTGGAGGGCCCCGGTGTGCCGGCCGAGTGTGTGGAGGTGGCGTCATCGTGGTCTCTCCAGGAAGCTGGGTTCTGTGGTTTTGCAGAAGGGAAGAAAAAGCGAGCGTGGGATCCATCCGTGCATCCATCCACATTCCCCGTCCAGACCGCGAAGAGAGCAGCGAGAAGGGGGGGGGGGGGGGGGGGGGGGGGAAGAAGGGACACAGAAAGAGAGAGAGAGGAGCCATGTGAGAATGGTGGAAACACGAGAGTGACATCTGTATGAGTCGACATGAGGGTGAGGGTCCTTGGTCTGCTTACATTCCCCCGGCAGGGCGAAGGGCCCCGGCGAGCAGACAATCAACAAAGCCACTGTAATAACACATGAACAGAAGAGGAGCCAATGCACTAAAGCATCTGGCAATAAGTCAAAACAGTGTAATCAAAGCGTTTCATTAATGCATGAAAGCAAAACGCGGCGCCGTTAATGTGGCGTTTGATTTTGATCGCTGCGAGCCGAGCACTCCGGAGTGGTTGTCTAAACACACATGGCAGAGCCCGGTGGAGTTCGTTTATACCAGAACCAATTGAGACTTCCGCGTCAAGTGAGAACTAGAGAGGTAAAAAGTCCAAACACACCACAGCCACCATTAATCATTACCACTGTCAGAAGTGAAAATAAGATATGACAGTGATTCTCCTGCTAATCTGCCAAAAATGTGTCCACGCCCTCGCTGTCGTACACACACGCCCACAGAGGCCTGCAGGAATACACTTACGCACACATGCTAATGACATAATAGGGCAAGACGTATAAACACACATGCACACACACTCTCTTTTCTATATACAAACACACGCAGAAAAGAGTGTTAAATCTCAGCCCGGCCGGCTTCAAAGAAAGGTCCGTAAACAAAACTCAAAAAACTTTCAGGGCGACTTTCTTTTCTCCTTTTCTCTCGTCCTCCCTTCTCTCTCTCCCGGTCTATCCCACTTCCCTGTCCGTGCACACAGGGAAACAGGGTTTTTTAAACTGTACAGGAAAAGGCTTTATCAGTGCCACACGAAGGCAGGCTGGAGGGGGGGGGGGGGGGGGGGGGGGGATTTCCTCTGCCATCCAGGCAGATGGACGGAGATCACGTAATTTACTACCCTCTCAGACAGGGTTGACGCAGCCTTCCCCAGTTTAACGTGTCACCTGAGCACGATGACAACATGTTGGCCCACGGCCGCCCGAAGCCGTCTGGGGCCCAGGAGAAGCAAACCCCCGTGAGCCGAGCCCAAGCCAAACAAACACAGGCCTGCACCGAGGCTCCCCACAAACCTCAGCCCACTTCTCAGTTCCCGCTCTGGGGTTGTGTTTTTTTCTCCCTTCCTCAAACACACACAAACACACACACACACACACACAAACGCACACATATACATACGGAGAAGCAGAAAGAAAAAAAAAATGTAAACGCCACCGACTATCTAAAGAAACAGAGCGTTTTTACCATTTTGTCTAACTTCAGTAGTTTTCCTGATGAACTCCTTCTCCCTCGGCTCCCCGCCCGAGAGGAGCCTGCCCGCCTGCTTTGTTGCCCCAGTCAGAGTGAGTTGTACTGGAGGAGGACAGACAGGATAGGGCCTGCAGACTCGTGGAGGTTTTGCCGGGATGCAGAGGCTACGAGACGAGCGGCTGGCTGAGGCTCCCCTGGGTGCGCAGTCCTGATGTGCTGCGGCTTGTTCTGCTGCGGAGGCGAGGCTGCTGCTGTGCCCGTGAGCGAGGCCCTTTTATCTGCTAAGTTTTTCGGGGAAGGAGGTTCTGTTTTCTTAAACAGCTCGGAGCCGAAAGCAGCAGACAGAAACACACAAGGCCCTTCAGACCCTCCGCTCCACTCGAGGCCCTCTCAGCGTCAGCTGTTCGCCGAATGGCAATCGGGATAAAGAGCTCGGAGAATCGCTCGGGAGAGGGGCAAGGAGACGGGGGGAACAATAACCCTGTGCGGGGGGGGGGGTCTTCAAGTGAACGGAAGGGGAAAGTGTCGCCGGCTGATTGTGATGTGCCAGTGATCAACATATGGTCGGTTCTCTGCTGCTCTCAACACAGCCGGGTCTCGTCCGAGTGAAATCAATAATGTGGGGAAAAGCCCATCAAACGTCTGGCCCACTTTAATTTTGCCTTTTGTCGTTTGAAACACAGAAGCAGAGGTAAAAGAGAAAAATATCCCAGACTCCTCGGGTGCATAATGTGTTTAAGCAGAGCCGGTCTCTGTGCAACCCCAACGGGCTGTTGTTGTTCCAGGAGAAGAAAATGACTGGGTTCTGCTTCCTCACAGTGAGACACACTCTGCCAGCCGCCTGGAGACAGACCTGAACCACTACGCTCACTGCTCTCACACACTCTGGCTCACTGGTTCTCTCTCTCTCTCTCTCTCTCTCTCTCTCACACACTTGCCAGCAATGGCCACAGCATGGTTTTAATGCAACAGCAGAATCGATAGGACTTAATTTAGCTATCATTGCGGAGTAATGTGTCATTTTTAATGCTGCCGGGCACTAAATTAAATTCAAAGACACCTCAGCTAATGGTGTTAAAGGGAATAATATTTTGCTGTGATTTGCTACCCTGTGGGTTTAATGGGCCCGTGTGCATGGATATAGATACAGCTTTGTTAGTCTGGTTCTTATGGGGCAAAAGGCACACCGCAGCACTTTATATGACCCGGTAATAATAAAGCAGTGTATAGTAGGGACCTATCCATGTCGAGGATCTTTTTAATGAAGCACACACTACCCTTTTTTTTTGTAATACCTGTAAGTCACCTCTCATTCACAACCCTGTCTGCGGAAAGGAGCCGACAAATATCAAAACAACAGCGTTAACTTTCCGCGCTCAACAAGGCGACAAAAGCAACAGCCTTTTTCCTCCCCATGAATAATTTAGCGGGCCTCTCTCCGAACCAGGGAGGGTGCATCATCAGACACCGCACAACACAAACACACACACACACACACAACCATTTTGTCACAATCCCCGTGGGTCTGGTAAAGTTCAAACAAGTTGTAAAGAGAAAAAGAGACGAAAGAATCGTGTCACCCAAACAGACTCCTTCAACCTACACGAGTAAGTCCTCGATAAAACATAGAGGAAGAATCAAAAGAGGAGGAAAAAGAAAAAAGGAAAAGGCCTCTAGCCCATGTGACTATTCCCTAAAGCTGGGCATAATTAGGAGTCAAACATGGTTCACTCCATGCTCTTCACTAATTGTGTTAAAGAGCAGTGTTACCAGGAGGAGGAGGAGGAGGAGGAGAAGGACGCCAGCAAGCAATCTCAAATAAATGTGCAGGCAGGAACACGCACACCTACAAACACACACACACACACACACAGACACACACACACCTACAAACACAAGAGGACAAGATGGAGAAAAAGATACAAAAGGAGCGTGGTCTCCAGGGGCAGCCTTTTCTGTTTGCCGGGGTTAGCAGCGACTGGCGGCTGATAATACAAGTTGTAATTAATAAAGCAGGAGACAATATGGGGGAGAAGGCTTGTAGTGCAGCCAGGCCACAGGAGAGCGGGAGAATGCTGCCGTCTCCTCGGCTCCTGTCCCCTGTTTCTCATTTACAAACACCTGCCTGGCACAATCTCACTTCCCTCACTGCACTCTGCCTACATCCCTAGGAATTTCAAATAAAATTGATTTAGCGGCATCATTGAATTTCCCTCAAATTCCCCTGGAACCTGGAAGGGGAAGGGAAGAAATGTGTCGGTGTAGTAGCAGTGTAAGGTAGGCTGAGAGCGGCTAGTCGTGCCTGTGTGTGTGTGTGTGTGTGTGTGTGTGAGTGTGCGGAATCGCTGACACAACAGAAACACACTAGTCCATAAATCATAAAGCGACCTGACATTTCAAGACACATCTTGCCACACGGCATAAACACAGAAAGAAAAGAAAAAACTCCTCGCACATTTTTTGTCGGGTTGAGCTCGTAATTACACACAGGCGCTTTAGAGAAGTGTAGGTGCACCTCTATTGAACAGCTGAGCATTTACAACACCCTCAATTATCCTGATATATAAAGACGCCTTAATTTAGCAGCTAATAATTCACTGCAGCCTGTTTTAACAGACGTGAGGGATTTGACTGATTGCATAGATGCTGGAAAACTTTCTCTGAGGCAAAAAAACAAACAACCTCCGTGGTGAGTGGCACATAACATGTGCAAATATGTCTTCTCAGAAAGAAGAGATTACATTTTAAAAAATTTGACAACTATTGTGATTCATGGGTTTGGCACACATCAAAATGACACATCCCAAATATGAAGTGGCAGGAATATAAAACAGACAAGTCATTACGGATAATTCCACTCTCATCTGTTCCTTTTAACAAATAACTCGTAAAAAAATATGAGCTTTCAGATGAGTATGTAAATATATGTCTTTACTGTCATTAGCTGTGTGTGTTGTATTTCAACTCCTCATGATCTCAACGTGACTGCTGAGGGACTAGTTTTCCTCCCCGGACTCGGAGCGTGTGAGACGCAACAAGTGAGCCGAGCCTCTCTCCAGCCACGGTAGCGATGATTAGATATGCCTGCCAACAGGGCCCCGTCTCCGAACACTAATCAAATAGGAAATGGAAGGCCAGACATCCCACCATCACAAAACAATTGTGTGGAACAGACAGAGCGGTCCAAGTCAGCGATGCACCGAGAGAGAGGGAGAGAGAGAGAGAGAGGGAGAGATCCAAACATAGTTGGTCCCCGAGGAGAACAAAGCTAGTTGAATTAGAACACCTCCAGAACGGGGAGAGATTCCACGGCTCAGCAGGCCAGCTCGGCCCGAGGGCTCGCCGTCCACACAGAGCGGAGGCAGAGGGCCGTGTGTGTGCGCCGTGCACGCTGATGTACAAAAACAGGACATTACTAAGCACCCACCTCATACACACAGTAAATCACAACACGGCCACGAGATGAACGATTGCATTACTTTGACTGAACCTGTGACATCACCACATCTGACCAATGGCCGGCTGCGCCCTGAGCCTGTAGCTCAGAATCAAATGTAAACAGAAAGCTCTTTTTTTTCTCCCTCTGCCTTCTTTCCCTTTCCAGCCATGCAAAGTCAAGATAAGCGTCACCATTACCTCCATGGGAACTACTATCACTCCCTGAGCAAAGCTCTCCAACACACAGCGCCGGGGTCCTGCAAATCCTACAGACGCTCTGTATAACAAACCCTGCAAGTGTGCAGAGATTCAAAAGCAGTTTCAAAAGGCACCATAAGCATATGCACGGAGGAAATGAGGAGCCTTCTGTTAAATGTGTGAGCTTGACTGAGGAAGCGGCACAATAGCACGAGACGCCACAAAGGCTAATTCATTAGAACAGATAATATTCAGACACCATTAATTCTATTTGCCTCCCTAATTGGATGTAGCACAGAAAAGACAGAAATTGTATTCATTAATTAAAAAGACAAGAGAGAGGCACACCACTGACAAGAACACACACATTGTACCAACCGCTTGCAAATCCACACCGCTCACCCTCCATCACCTTTCATATGTAATACATCTTTTTTTCCTCTTTTCTTTTTCAAAAGGGACGGGGGGTTTATCTGGGGGGGGGGGGGGGGGGGGGGGCACTGAGCCCTGGGTGGGCTCGCATGGTCGAGACAGTCACCGCGAGCGAAGACGGGGAAATCAACAGTGTCAGCAAAGACCTCATCTCGCTCTTATGCTGCAGCATAATCCAATCATCTCTAAGACAATGCAGCATTCAAGTGTAAATAAGACTGCGCTTATTACGCTCCACTGTCAGGTAGTGGGGGGGGGGGGGGGACAGAAAGAGGACACACACACACAAGGAGACACACATACACACAGACACACACACACACACACACATACATAAAAACAAGCTCAATGGGCTGCCTCCTTCACAGTGAAGAGCCTCATCATCTCCAGAAAAACCAACTTTCGCCAAATGAGATGTAGCCCAGGGCGTTATATTAAAAATGCATATCAAAGCAAAGAAAAATGGACGTGAGAGATTCTAACTAAATAAATTAGCATATCTAACTATGAAACTGCCTTCCCCTCCGCAACGAGCAGCGAGGACAGAGATGAATAATAAAATAGAGCCAAACACAAACCAACAAATAAAATAAATAAAACAGGACAAGCAGGACATAAATGTTGCTTTCCCGTGCGCTGGTGCAGTTTTGCAGCCAGTTGCATTTTTTTTTTTGTGCATTGTTTTCAATATTCAAAACACATTTTAGGCATGGAGTCTTTTTTAATTGGACGTGGATATTGCTGCCGATGAAGTTAACTATTTACCAGCCTACAAGGTTTTCAGATCACGACTCCACTGTTGACATTTAACCTCGAAAGTTACACTTTCTGCAAATATTATCATACACACACTGTACTTAACCATAGATAGAGGCTTTATTGATCCCCGAGGGAAAGTCAGGCATCCCATTTGCTTCTAACACACATTCAGGGCAAGAAACACACTTAAGAATGATCCGGGTGAAGTAAATGTACAAAGCTTGTGAGTGCTTAACTAATTTATCAGTACTATATAAGAAAATACTGAACTTAGGTTGGTAAAACATAACCTAAACTAAACATATTGTGCAAGGCTGTGCAATTATTATATCATATAACATAAAATGCTATATGAAGAAAAGATATTGTGCAACTAAGGTGCCGGATTCTTATTTATTTTAAAGAATAACAATAAGTCGGTGTCTGAAATCACTTTTCAGCTCAGACACAGATCTTAAAGCAAACAAGCAAGAATTTTTTTTTTAATCTCTGCTCTATTCAAATCCAGCCCAGCAGTTATAGGTGCTGGGCAATAAAAAAGTTCACTGGTGCCACATCAGTGAATTAACGCCCCTAAAACTTAAACACCTAATGAGGTGGTCAGTCCAAATGACATCAAGACAAATGGCTTGTCATGCTGCCTCCTTTTGTTTATTGCTGCTGCTGATTTGCTTTATTGGCACATTTAATTCTCAAATTCTCAAAATATATATAAATATATATAGAGATATTCTCTCACAAGTGGACCCGTGGCAAAGTAAAAAGAAAGCTGCAGTGTCTGAGCACAGGGGGAGACACCGTTGGAAATTGGCTTGAGTATCAACCATCTGCCATGAAACTAAACAGGCTAGTTTATCTAATCTCTGCAACATAAACAACAGCATGCCTCATTTCTGCACTTGTGTTGGAGGGCCACAATATTGTCGTTTCTCAGACCGACGTCGGCGTCTCTTTTTTTTTTTTGTTGCCCCGCAGACAATTGTGTTTGAATTCACCTTGTTGTGCGATGCGGGGCGCTGCGTGGCCCTGTGAACGCGCCGGGGCTTTCAGAAGGGAATCCGACGCTATTAGGCCTCCAGCCAGACCCAACAGATGCAGCGCAGTGACTCTGCATAACACTTAAATCTGCTTTAATTCCTAATAGGCTTGGCCTTGCGCTGTGCCTTGTGCTGTGCAGATATTAACTAGTCACTTTGTGACTAGTTGATTCCTTCTCTCTCTCTTTTTTTACCTCACCACCCAAACAGTGCAGCTCGACGCACGCAGGACGCAATAATTCCCAGATATCAAACTCAATAACACACGTGTCCGCTCGATCCACGCAGCGAGGAAAGCCTGTGTTTATTACAGCGAAAAAATGCACGATTAAAAAAAACAGAGGGAATCGATCCTCAAATTTAAAGCTCCTGTACTTCAGGTGCATATAATTGAATTCAGCATTATGGAGCCTGCAGCCATAAAGCGGGGAGCAGAGGAGAGAGCCGGTGCAGAGCAGCAACCACACGGCAATCAATACGAAACAATTAAACACATTAACATCAACAGCAGTGGAAGGCCTCCAGACGAACCATCATATGCCTTGTGAACTTGACATTGATGGTAAGCCTTTAGCCCTGAGATCTATTTCAATAGGCTACCACTTTCTCCACCTCTGCAGCAAAGGAACAAAAAAAAATCCACAGCTTTACGCACAGGCCATACCCAGCTCCCACAGCCCCAAATATAAAGCCCCTTTCTTTTTAAATATTGGCCTAAAGCTAAAGCTTACCGCTGATACCCTGCTTTAACGTTAAACCTGCGTAACAGATAATTGCCTCACGTTTTTTCTCTCTCCTACAGCGTGCAACTCTCCATTACGCACGGCAGCGTCTTGCACACACACACACATAAACACACACACATAAACACACACTCACACACACACTGGAGCCACACAAGCACGGACGCATTATGCACACATGACCGCCCCTAATCAAAAGACTAAAACAATAACTCAGTCTATTGTATCACATCATAGCTTTTGACCCCAGAGCATCGATCGACAGATTTCTCCTTGCAGGAACAGAGCACGCTCTATTTGCTGATGGCACAGCGGGGTCACGCACCGAGCGGAGTGGAAAGTAGTCCCCCAAAAAGTTGTTCGTTTTGAGGAGCATCAAAACAAATCCCACTGGGTTTTTTCCTCCTACTTTCAAAGCTCCAGTCATGCTCGTGCTATCCACAGAAGCAGCAGCACACACACACACACACGCACACCACCACAGCACACACCATGAATACAAGAGGGTTGCGTTACTTACGTGATCTGCAAGGTTAGTCGATGATCCCGAGAGCTCTTCGTGATCTGATTTCGAGCTGCCATCCCGTTCGTCGATTACTAGATCTATTGGCATTTTTCCTTTCAAACAGCTGATGTACCGGTGGCAAAAATTGTCGCAGAGCTCGTGCACCTACACAAAAGGGGGCAGAAGACACCGTTGTTGGTTTTCTTTCTTTCTTTCTTTTTTTTGTTTGTGGGTTATTCCTTCTTTTTTTTTCCAGGATGGGGAAACGCTCCATGCAGCCAGGTCCAAGAATAACTCCAATTAACGCGGGCATTATCGGCCGGCCGAGGAAACAATAGTGAAATTGTTGCAGTGCTTATTATTCTCGGGAGACTGCAGCAACAAGTTGAACGACAAGAAATAAAGAGCATGCCGTTAAAGCCGGCGAAATAATGAGCAGCTGAAACCAAATCTGCGGATCAATAACAGTGTGCAACGTGTGCGCAAACAGGGCAGCAGCGCCACTGATCAATATTCACTTCTGCTGCACAAATAGTTGGTTAAATAAAACGGCATATTTTGTGTAAACTTTAAAAAAAATATGAAACTTTCCAATGCAATGCATGCCGGTTGTATTAATTTTGTAATATCTGCTAAAGGACACATGCACTTTTAATAGTATCAGCTCCATTAATATTACAAAGTGCAGGGTGTGTGTGTGTGTGTGTGTGTGTGTGTGCAGGTGCTCAGAGGATCATTCACAATATTTACCTTTTCTAATTCCAATAGGTGAAACCGTAATACTTGTATGGCTTGTATCATCTGAAAGGGGAGAAAATGTGATAAAAAAAAATATATATTAATATCACAAATCAATCGATATTTTTTTATTTTTTTACACGTGTGCAGGATTATTATTATTACATGATATGATCATCCACTCGGCATAATCACACAGTGGAGAAGCCCGCACCGCAGACAGCCCGGGAGAAGAATACATATTTTTTGGAGTCATTACACACTGCATGGTCAGCTGGGTCAGTGGGAAGGGAACAATGACAGCGGCTCATGCGGTCACACAGCTTCACTCCGGAGCTGATCTGACATGTGTGCGGAAGTTTAAATCATACGTTCACTTTATTGACAGTGTGGATGCTGCGGACACTCCAGAGTGTATACCCCCCCACCCCCACACACACACACACTAAACAAGGCAGGGTGGAGGCTGCTATACAACCGCAGCGATAAGCGGCGGTCACTGAGAGGCAGAGAGGTCACAGAAAGAAAAGAAAGAAGAAAAGAGTGCAGCTTACCAAATTGTCCAACTCTGGATTTGATGAAAATAAAGGTTTTTCTGCTCGGACCTAAAAATGACACACACCAAATGTCAAAGTTAGTTTGAGATGTGCGTAATGTGTGCGTAATTATCCAAACTGGCACGTCATGATGGTGATAATGCAACTCCAAATTTCATAAATGACACAAACGTAAATTTTTAAGAGAATACACACTTTATCATTTAACATTATTATAAGAAAGTTTTCTGGTGCAAAACATTATGAGGCGGGCAGACAACCATGTGCCATGACGCAGCCACAACATCCTAAAAATATGTGAAAATATATATTTTTTTAATATTTCAAAATTGACCTGTTTGGCAAAGACTGCAATGTCCTCGTTGAAGGAGTCTGAGGAGCAGACGTCGCCGCCTGCAACGCCGGGCTCCCTCGGAGTACACGTCGCCAGCTCACACTTCTCAAAAACCAGTGCGAGCAGTGGGAATAAAGGGTGACTGCAAGAAGGGAAACACAGCCTGAGCACAAGCGGCACACCGGCTCCACAAAGCCCACTGCAAAAAATGTCCGAGCAACCTGCCTATCTGTCTTTTCCCCTTAAATATCTATCAGTTCTCCTAAAGCAAGTGAAACACGATGAGACAGTTGGATTAGATAATTTTACTAATTTCTCAATTGTTTTTTACGCACGTCTCTTTACTGTTTCCTACGTGAACGCTTCTTAAAATGAGGCAGACAACAACTAAACAAGGTCAAACTGGATTCGAGATTATTCTTTTTAGAAGCTGTATTGATTCATAAGAAAGGCTGAGTACACATCCGGTTTAATTTCAATCTCTCGTTTTGACAAAATGAAGGATTTTTGGACTGCGCGTGACATCAATCGACTGACATTTCTTGCAGTGCAGACTATGAACAGCAGAGAAGTCAACAAAACTCCACAAAATACAAAACGCACGCAGGAAACAGTGGCTGCTGTGGACTTTTGAGAAATTATACAGTTTGCGAAAATTTTGGAAGTGAAATAATAATTTTTCCAGAGGCGTAGTGAGGCACCGAGGAGTTTAATTATTCCTCCTTAATAGGCCTGTGGTTCGAACAGTGACGCAGAGGGAATTAAAAATGTGTAAGACTCTAACTTCTAACAACGTGACACAAACAGTCAGTGGAAATCATTAAAATACATTATCAGTCAAATCTATAATCTAAGAGAGAAAAACACTATTTTTAAGAAATTGTTAACTTCACACAACTGGTGTAAGTTTGTTTAATTTATGTCATTTAAATTTGTGTCAGTCTACGAATGAAGGTAAACTCCACATGTGCGTAAAAGAGATGAAGTGGATTTGCTCTGCTACATCCCAGATTATAATGATACACTGTGGATTATAGCACTTTCATGCGCACAAGTGGTGTCGAGCAACATCTGAAGACTAAAACGCGCTTTCTGTGTTTTTAATTGAGAATAATCTCGCAGCAGAGGAATTAAAAAAGACGCCCGGTGCGTAATAACGCGCTGGGTGTGTGTGTTTGTGTGTGTTACTGCAAATAGCGTTTTACAAAACTGACAAGTTACTGCACGTATCAGCGAGAACGATTTAAAGAGTCAAGAGTATTTAAGGTTGGTCAAATAACCGAGCTCTGAAATATTAAAGCAAAGTTTCTAACGTGGATTTGTTGTGATGTTGAAAATGTTTTGTTTTTTTATTATTATACTTCCACGCAGTCTGTGACGTTCTGGCTTGGGCTGAGCACAAAGAGCTTCCACATTATTTTATAGCTTGTATTTCAAGCTCGAGGCTTATACTCTTACTCAGTGCAGCCTTGACGATGCCTTCTGCAATGCGTATAAAATTACACATCAACACAACACCCCTGACCCACAATAGAGCTCCGAAATTGTGGTCACTCCTTCACAAAACACTGTTTAAATTTACTGGTGGGAGAGAAACTCCAACAAAACTAAGTTACAGAAACGCAAAAAAAAAGTTATAGAATAAAATAATAACAATAACAACGTGTGCACGCGTATTCTGGTCGTGCAAAAAAACCTTACCCATAAATTTGATCTTTATCCCTCTTTAAAACGTCGTTGACAGCAGAGCCCATGCTCGTGGGCATAACGTTCGGATGGGGAGCGTGGGCTCCGTAGTGCTGGCTGGCGTGCAGCGGCGGTCCGTGGTTCAGGTGGTGGACCTGGGGAAGCGGCCGGGGTCCATGCGGGTCCCCGTACATGGACGCCGAGACTCCGTCCATCCCACCGTAGTGGGCCAGCTCATCGTACTGGGGATCAAATCAGAGCAGAAGTCAGCGGGCTGCCCGGTTACTTTCTACACAAATGTGAAAAGTACAGGGGGGGAGAAAAAAACTAAACAAGCATGCCGTCTCGTTTTTTGAATACACGCAAAGGAGGAAAAACTAATGCGCTGTAGCTGTGAAAACGCGCTGCAGCCAGGGAGGAAAAAGCGTCAGATATTGTAATATGTGAAACGGTTTGTCATTTACCAAAAACATTATGAGTTTAGATGCTTCCCGAAAGAGAGTTTGCCGAGTGGAGAGAGCGAACTAGTTCGGAGTCTCCTGTGAAACTGCTCCACGGCGCTCCGTGCAGGCGGACGGTAAAGGCGCAGGCTGTCACTCTGCTTGAGGAGTAAGGGCGCCGCTGCAAAAATGTCAAATATCGCTGCTTTGATATGAATACTTAGCAAATTCGCCACCACCCGGACAAGAGGTTCTATCGACACGGTGGCTTCCCCTACAGTGAGCAGGTAAGAGTAGCAGATTTTAAAAACCTACCCTTTGCGCCATCAGGCTGCGCTCCAATAAACTCCTGAATCTGTCGTATATTTAATATCCCAGTCCCGGTTAGAAAGTGATTTAGTGGCCGGATTCCTCTTTTCGACCAACTTTGCGAATGCTCCTATTCGCCAGTGTGGTTCAGTCGAGAGCGTAGCATCGAGGAGTTTTGCAATTTTTCTCGTTTTCCCTCTTTCCTCGGGGAAAAAAGGCAAAAATGCGCCAAAGTGAAGGTTACAATCGGCCCATCAACAACCTGCATGTAACTAAACTGTCGTGTCTCATGGCTTTTTGCCACTCCAGCTGTCAATCAAAGCCAGAGGTTGTCAAGGTAATGAATGAATGACGGTTGGTGATGATGTTCAAGAGAAGGACGAATCTTTTTAGTCCGTTTTCATCCCGCAAGTCCGCGTCTCCTTTAATGCTTCCAGATCGCTATCTTGTTTTATTATCACTGTGGAAAAAAAAAAGAAGAAGAAGAAGAAGAGGAGGCAAAAAGGCAGGAGAAATTAAGAGACTGCGACTCAGATCTCTCCTTTTCTTTCCCCCCGTAGGTATTTCGTCTATCTGGCGAGACTGGGATGAGTGAGTGTCAGCGAGTGTTGGCAGGTTGGCTGCTAGCTTGCTTATAGAAACAGAGTCAGTTCGCAGCGCTGAGCGGTGGGCGAATGAAATGACGGATCCCGGAAGTGGTGGTGGCCATAGCCAGTCCTACAGCAGCTCCAGAAAAGAGAGAGGAGAGACCAACTCTTGTGATATGCAGAGTGTGTGCGAGGCGCAGGGACGGCTTCAACTCCTCACTGGGGGTAAAAAGCAGATCCAAACTCCCACCCAATTCCCTTTCGCCGAGAAGAAACCTATAGAAGAAACAGCAGAGAAGGGCAGAATGAGGGAGGTGTTTTTTTTGTTTTTTTTTCCCGTTTCCAATGCGGACACTTGGGCTGCAACTGCTCCGAGTTACACTGACACAACATTGAGGGAAATAAACTGCATGAAGTGGGATTTACAGCTAAAAAGTTCATTTTTAGGCAGATTTACGCACGGCGCAGCCAAACTTTTACGCACGGCACAATGATCACATCGGGGGGAGATTCAAAAAGACTGAATGGATATTTTTCATTCTTATAGTGAAACAAAAGATTATAAAAGGCACCTGCGGTTGAATTCATCACAACATCTTATGAACGATGCGTACTTGATATCAGTTGTGTGGTTATACGTCGCGTGTGTGCCCACATCCTCCTAATGTTTCAGCTAATCATTGCACTGGTCTTATTTAGCAAATTAAACGGAACGCAGCACCCCTCTAATCCCCGAATGAACTTTTCCAAGAGGGAGAGGAAGTTAAAAAAAAAAAAAAAAAAAAGTAGAGAAAGTAATTCTGTAGGTTTCTGTCGTCCAATCCCTCCTCCTGATAGAAATCCGTGCCTTTACCTCAGAGTAGTCAATTATCAAAGCTCCCCGAGATCATCAATCATGTGAGGAGATTGAAGTTTAGAGGAGGAGCAACGCTGCGGCCATCGATTGCACTGAAGCTCCTTTTGGAGTCTGAGCACTTACACGCACAAAACAGAAGCAGGCCATCTATCCCCTTTAATATTTAGCTCCATCAGTGCTAATATGGCATCATGGCTTTATTGATAGGTTCTCACATAAAGGCTCCATTTATGGCTCCGTGACATTTTTGATGGTGGGAAAATTAATTATTCACAGGTTAGGATTAAAGTAGACACACGCTCAGGGAGATGGGCTGGGGCTACTGTTGTGGAGGGGTCAATAAACTCTCCCAGCAAAACAAAAATACCAAAGGCAGACCTGCTCGGGAGTCGATTGCAGAAATAGCAGTAAGGTTCAGCAATTTTTTCTTTTTAGGAGAGAAAAGGAGTTAATAAATGAAGCCGTGACAACTGTTATGTTTGTTGGCATAAAGGGGGGTGGGAAGTGTAGCACTGCAGGGTTTGACAAACGGCTGTGTGGACATTTCGACGTGCAATACCCCGGGAAGGAGCTGCAGAGCAGTGCGCACAGAGCCAAGGCATCCACCGCCTCCCAGTCGCTCCTGCTCTCTGTAAACACAGCCCGGCAAACCCTGCTCTGACTCGGAAGATTTTTTTTTTCTCTTCCACATAAAAGCTAAATATCGTTCACACTGATTCGCACACTAACAGTTCTTTTTTCTTTTTCATCCTCCTCCTCTGGACATCCGTGGTAAGTAGCATCAACCTTATAATGTCTTTTTTTTTAATTATTATTCTGGATGCGCTTCCTTTTCTCCCAGTGAAGGAAAAGTTTTGAGGCTGGAGCGTAAATGCAGAGAGAATGAAGAGACTTTCCTAGATGCATGTTTAATCTCCCGTTACAAGTGCGATACCCCCCCCCAAAGAAAAATAATAAAATTACAAGGCGCTGGAGTGGATTTTTAAATAAATTCTTCGCGTTTTTTGCGCATTTGTCGTGGAAATATGTGGTTTGCCCCCGAGGAGACTGATGCAAACACCCCGAAGAGCGTGTGAAAATAGCGGAGGCTAATTACGCGTGTCCAATGCACGGCTCCACAGAAACACAACCTTCCCTATATGCAAACTTCCAGCCACGACTCCCAACGACGTGACATGTGAAAGACCCCCGTTTTCCCCCCTTCTCGGGCGAACTATTTATTTGAGTAATTAATGGAAGCTATAAAACACAGGACATCGTAATTAACAACATTTAAGGCTGTGAAATGGGTTCATTTCGCTTATAAACAGCTTCTGATGCGACATTACACAAGTCGGTGTTTAATTTTCTAATTTCATTTTAATCATCATTCACTCAGTAGTTAATTAAAATTAATTCCCCCCCTCATAAACAAGACCTGTGCCAACTTAAACTCCCCTGCTTAGAACCTGAGCGCGTTTACAAGCCAGATGATCCCATGGAGGACACCTTCCATTGACTGCTACACTCTTTCAGAAAAAAGATAGTTTTATATTTCCTACAAGTGGCTTTCAAGTCGCGGCCCGTTTTCAGGTACGCACACCACCTTTACGCGTATGGAAAAGAAGAGATAAAGAAAGAAAGAAATCAGTGGATGGCATTAACAGGCGGTAACATTTCATCTGCTGGTGTCAAATTGAGGTCAGTGTAGGGTTAAAGCTCTCGGTGTCCGTGTGGGGACGCGGCCAGCTGCGTTCGGATTCATTTGGGGGGCAAAGGCTCCATTTCAAGGAAAACACTAGTGGGACAATCACCCGGGCTAAAGATCCACAGCGTGTCACATCCTAAAAGGTGCACCGGCAGGACCGCCTGCGTGCACCGGGGCTGCAGCGACCCAACTTCCCCACTCCTCTGTTTACTCTTTGCAGGACTTACAACCCCTTCGCTCTCCCCCCCCCCACCCCCTCTGTTGCCCCGCAGGGCTAACACACACACACACACACACACGCACACACTCCAAGCCTGTTGCTAAATATGGAGAGAAACGCATTGTTGTTGATTTAATTCCCTCAAAAAGAAGGAGAGAGAGAAAAAAGAAAAAGATCACTGATATGAAACGAGCTTCAAATCCTCTTAGTGACCTTAAACACTCCTGGAAGAAACAATCGGTGCTCAACCGCAGGAACAAATAAAATCGCCCTAATCTTGTTTGTAACTTTGTTCTTCTGTGGCCCTCTTCAGTGTTTGAGATTATGTAAATTGGCACAGCTAATGTATAGAGGCGCAGAGATAAGACTGGGATCATAGACTGGCTGCTGCTGCTGCTGGTAGTGCTGGTGAGGAGGAGGAAAAGGAGGAGGAAGAGGAGGCTCAGAAAGTGAAAACATCGCAGCTTTGTCCATTTGTATCCAAAATTCAAAAATGCAACAAATGTAGCTGCTGCTGCGAGATTCCAATGTGAGGATTTCGGTTTTTACGCACAGTAAATACAAGGAGGCCAACGCAGTTAACTGCAAAGGAGGCAACTAATTATCTCCCATTAATCATCCTTCGTTTAATTGTCCTCACATGACATGATATTATTTGTGATTTGTTACTAATAATCTGGAGCCTGTGTGTCTGTGTGTTTGTTTCTCAACTCGGTCCCCTCTGCCGCTGAACTCCCCCTGACCCCCGGGGAGTGAAATGTGACTATAGGGTTTGAGAAAGTGGAGTGAGCAACTCAAATACTTGTAAAAGTTTCGCGACTAACTGTAAATTCTTCAGCTCCAAAGCCTCATTTTCCCCTCCACCGATTCTCAGAGTCTGGTGTCAGAGGGTTAGTAAAGGAAGGGGGGGAGTGACAGAGGGAGGGAGGGAGAGAGAGAGAGAGAGAGGCCAACACAATAACTGTGGCTTTCTCTCTCTGTCTCTATCTCTCCCTTCATAGGCTCAGATAGGGGAATATGCGGCCCTCGAGCGACACCTGGCGGCTGCAACCGGTGCGGAGCTGTCCGAGGCTTTACAGGAGGCCCACAAAATAACACTAAAACCTATTTACACGGAAAATACGGAGCAGTCATAACAAAACCGCGCGAGGAAATTAAAGATTTAAAAAAGGCTTGTAATGTTTGTTGATTTGCTGACAATGCTTTTGGAGATTAATTCGATTTAACCCTGTCTGTTAATGTCACGTAGACTCGAAAAATATGGCCTTTAATAGTCGCAATTCGCCTTTAATTTACACGAGCGAGTTCTATTTTAAATTTACAGGATTAAGAAATTGAGAAGATAATTAAGTTAGAATAAAAATGGTAATACAAAATGTAATATCCCAATTTAATCTATATCTAAACTAAAACGTTGATATTTTACTATGATTATAAACTGGACCAGTCTTTTTTCATTCTGCTGTTTCGTGCGTCAATGTGCGTTATAATAAAAACAAATATTTACACAATTAAAAATATTAAGAGTTAAACTACCACAAAAACGGAGCCTACATTTAAAAAAAACATCTGAAATGGATTAATCTGTGACTTAAAAATAACGCGTTCATTAAAAAAATATTTAACTCCACAATTTAACTCGTATTCAGATGTAAAGTTTGTTTGTTTGTCCTCCTCCAAACGAACGACTGTTCCTGCGGTGTGAGGAGGACTCTGTTCCCCGCCTGTGGAAGCTCCTCTGGCCGCCGCGCGCCCTGCAGCGCGCAGCCTCTCCGCAGCCTCTCGGCTCTGCTCGGCTGTGACACAGTTTGAACAGGTCACCGCCGAGATTAGAGCCCGTCGTTAACGCCTGCTCGGATACACCAAATGCTGATTTAATGAGCTTGCATTGGCTGTTTGTCCCAGAATACCTGGTGTGCATGTGTTAGTAACGCCACAGACCGTAATCCCCGTGTCCCCCCCACACCCCACCTCTCCTCCTCTCGTCTTATTAACACGTGGCTTTTTATAGGGGTGGGGGGGGAGACAGCCCGAAATACCTGCATTCACAAAAGGGCCCTGCGCATTATATTTTGAGTACGATTCCCTCCTTGTGTTTCAGCGCAACTTCCCCAAAAAAGCCTGTAAGGCCCGTATCCAGCCACATTACCACATGTAATTGAGAGAAGTTTAAGTGGAGGCCGGGAAACCGAGGAGTTAATAGCGGTGACCCTCTCGCTGTGCCTCTGTCGCTCATCATTTATCAGGCTTAAGGGGCTTAAACAGGCAGCGCAGACCCACCTTTTATTACATATCAAACCCGCTCTCGCGCCTTATCTACATTATAGGAAATACATGCGTCGTCGCCTGTTATGCGGATTTGGAAATGGAAACATGTCCAATAAAGTCGCCCCCTTCTCCGCTGATGAGAGGAAATATGGCTTTAGGCGGTGCACAGACAACCCCAGCGGTTTTTAAGCCTTTATTAAATTGTCTTAATTCCCCCTCTCCACTTTTGAAAGGAATATAAATTCCACTCGTGTGTTTGTCCAGTCGGTGCCGGAGCGGGGGAACGTGGAGGGGTTTTCATGCTCCCAATATGATTAGGCGTTGGATGGAAATTACGCACAGTTGACGCAGCGCTGCCTCGGAGAGAGATCAGACCCGGGATAATGCAAGTAACGGAGCAATTAAACATGACTGTGAAATAAATAAATTACCATGAATAATGATAATAACAATAAGAGTAAGACGAAATATCCCAACTCGTAGTGCAGAAGGGGTTCAGATGAAATTATCTCCGTGCGTAATTGGAGCCGTTTTACTCGGACAATTAATTAAAAGGTGAGGAAAAAAGGAGAGAAAAGGTCTTCCTTGTGAAAAGTTATATTTGTCCTGTCTTGTGCCACTTCCTCTTTATTTATAGCCTGATTGAATTACACGTCCTTCAGAGGGAGAGAACATAAAAGCAGCTGCTTCGTCTCCACTTGTGCGCAAATTCAGCCCCAAAAAAAGCTTGTGTTTTATGCAAGTTTCTTTATCTACTATTTTGGGTGAGAGCATCGTTTTTTACTTTACTGTAGTGTTAGATTGCATTTTTCATTTTTGCTGTCACACACACACACACACACACACAAATACACACACAGGGTCTCAGTGAAAAACTTCAGGGCCGTGCCTAAGTTGCCTGCTCGATTCCTCCGAGGAGAGAGCCGCAGCCAGTCAGCCTGAACGCAGCTGCGTGCACGGCGAGTGACGGATTTTGATATTCTAGTCACACAACAGAGTAAACACCGCTCTCCTCTTCAATAAACATCATTGACAAGGTTCCATATCCAGCCATGTGAAATACCCGGCTTAACCCCATCACCACTATCAGCTGCTGTTCTCTTAAACGCGTGGACAGAAGAGGAAAATCCCAGTAAGGTTTCATTTTTGAATGTGGATTTATTTTACTTCAGGTTCATATTGTGATCAAATGTTTTCTTTCACCCTTTCTCTGGATTCACTGTAATTTTGTACTTGAACTGAGGCTTTTTATGTGATGGCATTAAATATTTGAAAACTATATTTGTGTTCTGCTCTTAATTTGGTTTTTAAAATGTTTTTTGAAATGTGCTTGAGTAAAAGGTTTCATTGGGTTAATTCTCTCTCTCTCAGACACGCACACACACACACACACATGTAACCACACACATACACACACAGAGACTACAGGTTAATCAAATGACCGAACCCCAGAGAAAGAACAATATTTCATATGAGTTATAATAATCCTGCACTTAAGTGATGCTTTTCTGTTGTAACTCTCCTTCTCTGAACTCGTCCTCCACATTGACAGCACAGGACAGTCTCACAAAAAAAAAATGTATAAAATAAAAGTCATAACTGAACATTTAAAAAACACGACTCCACTCATTTGAACCTCTCGCAAGAAAACAATGCGGGTAAACAAATGCAGATGGTTTGTTTGTGTTTGGGTGTTTTGTTGTTGTCCCCCCTCTCTCTCGTTTATGTGTTCCCATTTCCATCTCCTCTCCGACACCCCTCCTCCTCCTCCTCCTCTTCCACCATCCCTCCCTCCGCTCCCTCCAGTCTGGTTCTGCAGGAGTTCACACGATCAAGCAAGGTACCCAGGTAATTACCTGGCGTTGTCAAATAAAGCGGCCACTGATTCAAATGAGGAGTGAAGTATCAAAGAGCGGCGTTGCCTTTGCAGCCACTACTTATCCACACAGGAGACAGAGAGGAGATCTGAGAGCTCGGGGACCTGCAGCGAGGCAACATCAACACTCAGCCTTCCCTTCCAAGATAAATATCACCAATAGGAGAAACAGAGCCCAACATGCCCAGGTTCACCAGTAACAGCATATTTATTTGTACTACACATCCTACTCGTCCGTTACTGGCTCGCGGCGTTTCTTTAAAGTGGCCACAGTGCAGCTTTAACAAGGACGATTCTTGCCATTTTCCTGCGTGTGCGTTCCTGCCGAGTCTCTCCCAAAGGTCAGAGGTCGGAAACTCATGAATGTGTTTGTGCTCCAGAGTCAGAGGGATCGTGCAACGCTTTCCGATCTCCTGCTGCAGCATTTATTCTGTATTTGTGGCTCAGACACAAACGGAGGAATAAAGAGCAACCACAGAAGTGGCAGAGATTAAAAGTGAGCAGTGCATTAATGTCTGGCAGAGCAAAAGTCCAAAGTCCTCAGCCTGATCAACTCAGATAACTGCAAGAATATTTAATCATTGGCAAAGATTGTGTTTTTATTTTTCCTCTCTGCAACAACTTGCTCTGACTTTTATTTTAAATTAAACCAGCATGCAACTCTTTTGTCCCACTTGCACGACACATAATCGACATAACACTGCGTCATTTCTTCTGCTGAGTAATGAAGCCGTGATTCCAGCGGGGGCTGACAACAAGACCTTTGACACGCCGCCGGTGGAAGGTGATCTCAATGAGCGATCTCACCGCTCTGGAAACGACACCAGTGGAAGCTCATTCCTGCTCCCCCGCGCGTTCAAACCCCCCCCGACAAGCGGCGTCCTGGGATTTCAGCTCTGCACGGAGAGAGTACCTGTAATTTGACTTGCCACGTCTAAATGGAAGTTGAATAGGTTACATTGTGCAACAACAAATAAAATGCTCACATCGCTTTAGTGAGTGTTTCTCGTGGTTGGAGGCGAAATAGGGTCGGTGACGGTGCCTGAGTGTTTAATGCTATAAACACACAGACTTGCCTCCCTCTGGCATGTGGAGGGCTCCCAGGGACACTTTGCATGTAAATATTCATAGCGTGATGGGACGGGCTATTAATTATTAAGCACAGTAAAGAAGTGCGATACTTCAGCGTTTAACACATGAATCTTACTTTTTATTTGCTCCACCTGAGGAGGAACATTTCGAGGTGAAACGAGACATTTGTCACGGGGAGCGGCTGAAAGGCTGAAAGATACAGATGTGCTCAATAAGGACGACTTTCAGGAAATGAGAGAATTCTCAAATAGAACACGGGCGATGTGGAGGAATACATGAATAACATCAGAGCAAGGGGATACAAAAAAAGAGTTTTTTGATTTGACTTTTTTCAGGTGGAACTTTGCGGTGGAACTTTTCCAGGTGAACTACATCAACACACATTCCTGCAGCTCCTCTCCCCCCCCCCCACACACACGGCTCCGCGGCCTGCGGCTCACGACAGACTGTCACACGGTGATGGAGCTCGAGTTGGGGGCCACCAGCGAGCGGTGGTTAGAGGTTCATACCTGAGCCTCACACTCCAGACATTTGACAAGTGAGCACATAAGTGGTGCTATGCAGAGTTAAGATAAGGGCGGGAAAAAGGCGAATAACGGAAAAAAGTGTGATTCCACACCTTAATATGGACAGTGACAGTGTTGTGCTGCTGCGGCGGTATCGGGGTTTAAAGACACCGTGTTTAGAATCTGTGGGGAAGGAAATGTATTTCGAGGGCATGAAGCAATATTTGATTCCTTCCATATTTGCTGGAGCTCCCCCTTCCGAAGCAGCATGTGGCGTTTCGGAAAGACGCAGATATGACGCACAAAAATACTTTACCGGCTGCGAGCGGGAGAAGAAAAGCAAAGTGACCTAGATATGATCATGTCTTTAAGAGTTCACATCCTATTGTGCCACTGACTGACATGAACCAGAGATCTATGTCATTTGCGTTGACACAAGAGTCAAAATCCCCCCCCCCCCCCCAAAAAGGACGCTGCCTCTCCGTGAGATTCCTCCGTCCCTGCGATTTCAATCCGCTTCATTCATGCCCCGAAAGGCTCGGTACCATCTGAGTGGAATTGAATTAACCATTTCCCCAGCTGATGTGGTCTTTTAAAACCCTCATTACGCAGAAGCATTGTATATATTATCAAATCCCTCAGAGGAACAGGAACGAGGAGTCTATGTTCATCCTATCATCACCAAGTTGTAATATTATAATCAATTAGCACCGAGGATAATTGTCCGATCTCTCACTCGCTCATTAACCCCGGAAATATAAATGGGACAAACTAATGCACCAATCTTTTTTCTTTTTTAGAGAGGATGCCCAAATTGAGCTCAGGCTGTAGTTAACGTGGTCGGTTCCTTCAGCGGCGGCGTCGTCAATATGTATGAGCTCACATCAAAGAGTGAGAGAGAGAGAGAGAGAGAGAGAGAGAGAGAGAGAGAGAGAGAGAGAGAGAGAGAGAGAGAGAGACGAGGCCCTGCACGGAAAAAAGCGGAACACGTTTCAGATCCAGAATATGCAAATGTCCTGGTTCGTGTTGAACTCTGGTGTTTGCATAACACGGGTTGACACAGTGTTTCCGGAGCTTTCTCCGTGCCACTTGTGTACAGACGACAAAACACACTGTCCTCTGGGATATTTCATTTTAAAAAGGGCACACTAGGAGCTCTCCGCATAAATATACACGGAATCTCAATGCATTTAGTAACGCACTTCTTCAATAATTGCTGCAGCACGAGAGCACCGGATGTTGCATAGTTCTATGTAGAGTAGGGGGCATTGATCATTGGCACCCAGTCACATGCATAGTGTTACTCCATGTGTCCTCTGTGTGTGTGTTGGGAAGCAGTTAAGATTCGGACTAAACAAAAGGGCGACACCACCCGACCGGGGCTGGAGCAAGAAGTTCACAGCCACCGCAGAGAATGATCAAATCCTCAGTGAGAAGATGCTCCAGGAGAAGCACTGAGGCGTCTGCTGGTGTAACTGAACACCTGAGTATCCAGGGAGTCGCCCTCAGCCGGCCCAAAGCACGATCCACCGACAGAAACCGAGAAACAATAAACCTCTAATCACATCCGGTTACATTTAACTGTACGTTTAATAAACACAAAGATCTTTAAATGCTCTTGTCACACAAAAATGTGCTAAAACAATAAATGTCACATTCACACACCATTCATTGTTTATTGCACAAAGCCAAAAGCAGAAAATAAAATAAAAAATGGCAGCCAACTTTTTTTGTTTTTTTTCCGCTCCTTTGTTCTGTGCTGTTGTCAAATCCGAAATTGAATACTATTTTTTCACCTGACTCCATCTGTGGCGGAGATATCCTGCATTCTCCTTTAATATTCACTGGTTGTTAATTATTAAAGGTATGTATTTGAATTATAAATATACTAGTTATACAGAAGTAGGCAAAGCAGGCATATAGCCCGGGGCTAAATTCCTCCATTACCCATTATTTTCCAGTCTGCCGTCTCCATATGCCTGCCTCCTATTCCTATGTCATCTCCAAAAACACTGAGGCATTCCTTTGTACTTACCCACCCCTCCCCACTTTGGCCACCCGAAAAAAAAAAAAAGAGTCTCCCCCTCCGTACGTATGTGTGTTGCCTCCTTGAAGTAGGATGTCACACTTGTCTTAAATATAATGAATCACTATCTTCAAGGCAACCCTGGATCCCAAACACTCCCCACAGAAACCTGCCTCGTCCTCCCCCGTTTCCAGCCTTCCTACATGTCACAAATCATCCGCTGTGGAGGGCTCTCCACTAAATCATTAACATTGTCAGAAATGACTGGGCCAAGAATGGGGAGAGCCCAGAGATGCGGCAGAGGCGTGCGTACGTGTGACGGGAATATGGGGACGGTAAACAAAGAGACGCAGCCTCATACCTGCTCCCTCCTCTTCCTCGCCCGTTCCCATTTGCCTTTTCTTTTTTTTTGGTTTCTTCATATTTCTTTCCTCTTCCGTTGGATTTCTGAACAACAAGGAGGAAGTGCAGCACGAGGAAAAGTCAAGAAACTGTCAAAGAAGTTTTAACAACTCTTTTTTTTGTTGCCTTTTTCCTTGGGAGTTTTCTTAAAGCCCTTTGTTATGAACACATATAAAAAAAGAACCGTGCAGTGAAATATATATATATGTGAGATTATGTTTCTGGGCCCTTTTTGGATAACAAGTATTTATGAGTCCACTGTCGAGACGATAATCAAAAATATTCCCTCTTTGTTGCCGCATGAAGATAATTCTCCTGTCATACAGCATTACGCTTTGTTCCACGTGTGAAGCGCCTCTTGAAATGCAAGCCCCGCGTGTGATGCTTCTTATCGCACTACTTCCATTTAATGCTACAGCCGCACTTATATCTTACGCATACACTCCTACCTTCGCTATCATCCATCAAAAGGATTACTAATTTTCCTTCAATTTCCGTGGCTCTCTTAAGAATCTAAAGGATGATTGATAATGGATGAAGGAAAAGCACAGAGGTACTGTTTTTAACCTTGCTCAAGTCATTAATCCGCTTTATACCCATGAAGGTAGTAAAGGAGACAATGAATTAGTCATTAAAGCACAGGTCAGTTTATTAGAATTCCTGATTGAACTGTAAAATGACTTCTCCCGGGCGGCAGGGCTGGACGCAGGAATCTGCAAAAGCGGGGAGAAAAAAGGAGCTGAGGGAAGCAGGCGGAGGAAATCCTGCAAGAGAGTGTTTTCTTCTTCTTCTCTCTCTCTCTCTCTCTCTCTCACTCGCTTGAAGAAAATGACAGAGGGGTGTATCGGCAGCTGACAAAATAACAGCTAATTAGTGCACGTCGTGCATCTCCAGCAATCACGTGGCAGAGATCATTTGAAGATGATGAAAGCACAGACGTGGTGCCGGTGCTGGTGCACGGTGCACGGTGCACGGTGCACGCCTACACATATATCAACATGCCACGCAGAACCTGCAGTGACCGCTTAACACACGGTTCAACCGGGTGATGCGTTTTTCATCTGTTTTTCAACGCTCACGTTTGTCAGCGTTTATTAAGTCACGTGGTCGTTGGCTCCAACTCCACAGGAAAAGTTCAGACGCTCTCGGATGTTTGATGCGCCCTTAAAACGAGTAACCCTCTAATGACTGGTGAGGGGGGGGGGGGGTGTTATGGACGAGTCAAACGAAAACATGGTGCAAAAGTTGGCCCAGTTACAATAATGGATTCAGTTGGCTACGGTGGATTGTGGCGTTCAAAGTTTGTATTCATTACAAAACAAATTGTTCGATTTCAAGGCTGCTTGGAGAGTGTTGACCTCTGCCAAGGCTTTCCACTCATTTGACCAGTGGAATGAATGTGATGAGATCAAGTCCCACACATACACATTGCATAGATATTGGTATTTTACATATAGCTGATTCTTTCACCCCTGACAAATGAGGTTATGTTTTGCTCCTGTCCAGTTGCTGATTGGTTTGTCTGCAGGATTACGCAAAAACGACTTAATTGATTTCCACGAAAATTGATGGAAGGATACATAGGCCAATAAAGAAGCCATTAAATATTTGCTCTCATCCGCTTCAGGATTTTACCTATTTCCCAGGGAAGGGTGCTTGGATCTCTGTTGGAAAAAATATCTGGCAAATTAGGGGGGGGGGGGTGCAATTTCATACAGATCAAGATAAAATTCTGGCTCTGGCAGATTAAAGCTGGGGCCTTGTGAAAATGTCACCCCATGTCGCCACGTTTAGCTTATGATCATATCATGAAAATAGATTCCCGGATCCTTCCATTATCCTGATCCGCTCCAAAGTGTATTGGATTCTTCGCTGGGTCGTGTCCCGATCCTGGGTTCAGTAGTTTGTGAATAGTTCTCCACAGCAAAGAAAACATAACCCTCTTGGCAAATGTAAAAATATGAAGATGAATTTAAATAGAAAATACAAATAATGCTCAAAACCTTTTTTTTTTAAAATCCATCATGATTAAAAATCATCAAAGGAGCACAACTCATTCATATTCAGAAACACACAAGTGCTACTTTTAAGAGTTGCGGCCTGTGAACACAACGTCCCAATATCCACGTGTCCCGGTTGGAGTGTGACAGCTGAGATCTGCCGTTATTAGCCGGCATTCTCACTCATGTAAACATCTTACTCCATTAAATGGTGATTTCGTGGCCTGTGTAAACGCTGTTTCCATGGCAGCAAACAGAAAACTGTTTATTTATGTAAACACGGGTGTTTGTGGATGGGATATGAAGATCAATATAAACAGCCCGATCCTAAATATGACCTGAGCCGGGGATGTGCCGCCTGCGGAATACGACGTGATCACCATGCATCATTAGCAGCAGCGGGCGTGTGCGTGGAAAAAAGTATTTATTCGAGATCCCGCCTGAGCTGTGAGGATGTTGTGAAACAGCCCGAGGCTCCGAGGAGCTGATTGCAGCGCGTCATGCTTTCCGGGGAAGGCCACTGAAGGAGCGTGGTGGAGTTCAGAGGAGCTGGCAGGGCAGCGCCGGGGCTCTCCTCCTCCTCCTCCTCCTCCTCCTCCTCCTCATGATGTTTTGTCTATGCCACAGGAATCGAACTTACGTCACTTTAAGGAATGCTTCCCGCCAGGTGCTCGGTGCATGCGGGCACGCGGCCTTGACTTGCACTGCGGCTATTTCTTGGTTCCGTCTCGCCCCCAAACTAAAAGGAACTTTCATTTCCTGCTTTGTAAATGAGTCTCTCCCTCGGCTTTTGTTTCATATTTATTTATTCAGTTCATGTGACAGGAGCAGCTCACGTTAATCAGCAATCTCGGCTTTCACGTCACTGTAAATGTGTCAGACCCTCCTCCTCCTCCTCCTCCTCCTCCTCCTCCTCCTCACAGCGTAGTGGCCTCAGCGTAACTCCAATCAGCAAATCAGCACCGTAACCCTAATGAGTGAAATTGCTTATGAGGGGAATCTGTTTCCGACGGTGGGCCCGATGATTAATGTGCACTGACAACATGTCTCTCCTCGAGGAGCTTTGCCGGGGCTACGGCAGCTGTGTGACGCCACCTCCTCAAAGATGGCCCCCTTCTTCCTCTGAGAGGCCGGCGTCCCGCAGGGAGAGGGATAAACTGGAGAAGCTTCTGAGGAGCTGTGGCAGATATGGTGGAGGCTCAAGGGTTCGGGACAGCCCGGCACTTAAATCTTGATTATAAATGGCGAAATATTTTCCTTAATCTACGTTACTTAAAGTTATCAGGAGCTAGTGGGTCCGGCATTGAGGTCAATGTATCCGCCACATTCACAAGAAGCTGCTATTGCAACATGGAAGAGTTCAATCATGATTCAAACTAGTTGTATCATTTACATATTTGAAAGCAGATACACCAATAAACCAAATACTTTTAAATTGGTTGAATCCATAATATCAGTGGTAGTATTGGATTTTCTTGATGCCAGTGATGGCAGCTTCGCAACTCTTTATATTCGTGACGTCTCAGTTTCAGAATTAAAACAGACGGACCTGAGAATTGTTTCAACAGACTTGTTATTACGGTTGAAGAGTGAAACCTATGTGAAACCAGCAGCATCTTCTATAAACTCCATTCTGTGGTGAGCTACATGTCCTATAGGAAGGTCATGTAGTTTAACCTGTCAACTAAACAATTCCAACACGGTGAAAACTACAACCAAAGGCAGAGACGAAGTTCTTTTATGATTATTGAAATGTGAGTTTTTCGGTAATCATTTTATAATTATGTATTAAATCAATTAACATAAATATAATTGTATAAATCTACATGAAATCACAGAATTTGAGATTAGTAAATTGTGAATGGCAGCTACTGGTGGATGTTACTCGGACTTTGCAAAGATTTGGTTTAAAAAAGTTGGAAAGAATCTGATGCATTGTGAACAATTAATTGATAAAGATCGTTTTATTGCTAATACTTTATTCTTTATGTATGTTTGGTTTTTGCATCAATGCGATTAGCAACTTTTCAAGTGCAGTGTTTACTATATATTAGTTTTATTTGCTACAAGTAGATCTCCTTCTCAAATGAGCAATATCTTCATTATCAAAATATATTATATCACAATGTTGATGTGAAGATATTAAATAAGCTGCCACATTGGATTGCACGTAAATTATAAACAATTGCAATAAGTTGTGTGTTTCATGTGATGAGATTCTGGTCTCACTGCAGCCTCACCTCAAACTGAAGGGACCCTTTTGGCTGTTCAGCTGTTTCCATTCCATCACGTGTCCACGCTCCTGCGAACGCTGAGAGATTTCTCACAACTACCAGACACGTCTGATTAGTGCTACATGCAATTAGCCGTTGTTTGGAAAATGGTTTTAAACAAGTAAGACGACACGTCTAGCAATCACAGCCCGGTGCAGTTTAAAACAATACTTTAAGTCATAGATCAACTGCAAATAAAAGTGTCTCAGAAATGTAGGAATCAGTTCATGCTGTTACTGGTGAGTCTTGGCTGTGTAGCCTGTGATGAGTCCAGATTAATCAGGAACTATTCATCTCCATACTTCACACCTCAGGAGAACTTCTCGTCCACCAGAACCATTCAGTAAATTACATTACACAGACTCGGAAACACTTATCCTTGCTTTGTAAGGCTCTAATGTAACATGCACCATTATCGCAGAATTTCTACCTAACGACCCAACTAACCCTGAACGCTCCCTTTTCTCATTCCGAGCTCGCAGATGAGCGGAGACCCCACTGAGCCAATGAGCTTCGACAAAACTGACTTGATTGCCAGGGCTTTAGCGCCAATGATCCTAGAATAACAAGGAGCATATTGTACCATCAGCTCAGGGCTGCAGAGCCAGGCTTGTTCCAGGTTAACAGCCGCTCAGATGCCTGGCCTCATTGACGGGAGGTAATGACATCATGATCCAGCAATACAGGTGAAAATGAGGCCATATGGACAGAGAAGGGCAGCGGGGGGGGGGGGGGGGGGAGGGAGGAAACTACAGAACGGAAACAGCGAAAATCTCGTACATTTAAATATGTCTTCTTCTATGTCCTCAGATAAACTAATGCAGTGGTCGGCAACTGGGTCACAACTCACCCCAAGGTAATTTCGATAATTTGATTATTTTTATTATAATATTTCCGTACTGACTTGGTGCTTATCCTCGTATTGGCAACAACCTTCATAGATTCATTACCCTCATTAGCTATTAGTCCACAAATTAAAAGCGTATGTCCGCTTTGTTGCTGGAATGCTTCATATCGAGCTGAATTACAGCTTTTATGTTGAAAATGTTGAACTTGGATCTGAAGACTGTGAAGCTTATATATTGGTAACAACACATTAACAGCTATAATGAAAAACATTTACAATTAAATATTTTGCAGATAACTCAGGTAGGATGAACGCAAAGTTTTCTCTATAGCATTACCACAGGCCAAGCAAACAGCCCGTTCCGAAGAGGCCGACCAAGTAATCCTAAATGATAGTAAATGATGAAAGATTATCTACCTTACTAATCTATTTAAAGAATGTACAGTAAAACAATAACAATATAGATTACATGATACTAACAGAACAGAACATTGAGTAGGGCTGACCCACAAAAGTTGATTAAGTCAAATTTTGCAAACGTGTCAAATAGTACACGGATGTGCAGGAGCATTAACGGCAGCTGGGAAACTTTACAAACTGAGTTCTGTCTTAAAAACATCCAAACCACAAAACTAAATGTGATGAACGTGGAGACGGCAACACAACACCCAGAAGCTCAGATGCCCTCGGCTCCAATGTCCGGCTGACAGAACAGCCAGCCGCCCGACGACGACAGACGAGCGGCAGGACTTCATTACTGAGCTATGACCAGGACACCAACCTCTACTTTCTCCATCTGGGATTTATCTGACTCTGATATTTAGATGGTGAGTGACTCACAACCAGGGACGGGCTCTGGCTTCGTGTCTATGAGGCAAATGTGCCGTATCATCTTGCAGGCGAGTCATTATCACAGTGAGACCACTGACACTGCCATGCATCCCCGTCAATATTTTGAGTGGAGCCGCAGTTCTTTGCACAACTCCATATGAAGTGGTTTGACACTCCTACTAATTGTGTGTGACTTTTATCAAGCATGAAAAATCCATTTCTGGTAATTTGCGCGGCGAAGACACCTCGTCAGCCGGCTCCTGCCAGATGCCACAGTGGAGGGGGAAAAGAAGAGTGGAGGGGAAAAATTATTACTAAGATTTGATTGACACCAAAACAAAGAACAGTCATAGTGCATTGTGACTTTGTTTTTTTTATTTTACGCAGTTTTTAATCACAACACATGACATCTGTCACAAGAGGCATCTGATGGGAGTGAGATGAAAAAAAACAACACACGTGGTTCTATTTGTGGTGCAAACACAACTAGTGTTTATACACAGCTTCATGCATTGGTGCAAACACAACTGCAAGCACATGTACGTCAACATGTTGTGTCTGCTAAAGGAACACATGCACCTACACCTGGACGGATGCAGATAGTACAAAAGAAAGGTGGCATTATCGCTGCTTTACATATCTGCCTGTCTGCTACCACCACTCATAGGCTTAGTCCCTGTCGCTAACCGCCCTGGGAGTTCAGATAATGTTCCTGGGCTGGCAGAAGACAGGTTGATAGCTGTCAGGGACAGGAGCAGAATAAATGACAGGGTTTCATTGGGGCGCCTCGAAGGCGCATTAGGGACCTCAGGATCCCAATCCCCAAACACGGGATGAAGAATCATTTTGTCACAAAGGGACAGGGTCGCCCATCGCTGTCTAATGCATGCCTTGATTAATCACAGGGATGGATCAACATTATGTCCTCTGCAGGGTGACGCTTAATTGCCTCCGCCATCCGACTCATCCACCGGCCTTAATGACTCTGGGTTTTTTGGACTCATGGTTAGCCGGGGAGGTCTGCGGCTCTGCAGGCCAGGACCCCGTTAAACATCCTCACCCTCTGCAGACACCTTTACCTCCCCCTCACCACGGATATGGGGATGGATGGTGCCGGCTTCATTGCCCATAGCCCGGTGTTTATATTCACAGCAGAATGTCTGCAAGTGGTAATGTATGTAGATTTTATTTCTGATGAGTGATTATTTGACTGCTCATTTTGCCTGAGATTTATGGCACGTTCTCTATCTCCTGACTGCAGTGCCACTGTTATCTTTAATAAAAGAGATGAGGACATTAATCAGGTTTTGTTGGCGGCCCTTACTAAGACATTAAATGTATTGTATGGGGTAAGTAAACACGCTTCACATCCTTCTCCCTCTCACAGGCGGGAGAGAGGGAGAGAGAGGGAGGGAGAAGGAGAGAGAGGGAGGAGAAGGAGCAGGAAGGAAGGAAAGAAAAAAACCCTCATTATATTTATCATAATTTCACATCTGCTGTTTTTGAAGCAATGTACCATGAGCCCATAAAGTGTATTACAACTGTGCATAAATTCAACTGATTTGTGGCTGGAGTAGCTAATTCCTTGAGTACATTTTAGAAAAACAAGCACTGAGCCCTGAAATTGCAATTCCATAAAGGCTTTAAATTACTGAGTACAGAATCAAGAACTTGCCTGATGTGCCGCGCACGGTGACCGTGTTACGGGGGGGCGGGGGGGGGGGGGGGGGTGCTTCCCGGAGATAGAGACAATAAAACCTGAGAGGAGTGAGTCATATACTCAAACAAAATAAAGGCAGGGGAGATGGGCTGGCTACGTGATGAGGGGGAGTGACTATTGTACCACCGCATCTCATTGTACCCTTTTAACCATGAGGATGCATTCGAGAGGACACATTTAGCCCCCACGCCCAACCCCCCCCACCCCAAACCCACTCCTCGTCATCATATCTATCTCTCTCTCTACTTCATCCCTGTGGAAGAGTTAGTGGATTGATGACAGCGCTGCATTCAAAAACCTCCTCATTCGGAAGCAGTTAAAATGATATGAATCTGGTCATTAGCAGAAGGGGGGGGAGGGGGGGGATGTGTACGGTGGGATCCTCCTGTGCAGTAACATACACACAAACATCGACACACAACAACAAAAAAACAAAACCAAGAAAAGGGCAACGCACTTTCACACGGCAATATAGCCTTGTGCGCACAATCATATACACAGAGTCACTCGTGCACACTCCTCTATTCATTCATTCATTTCCCAGAATCAATAAAAAACGCATTCAAACCTATGGGAAATTTATGCTCTCCACTGCAACTGACTTGCATGTCTCGGCAAATGGTTTCTGCCCAAATCAATAAAAAATCCCGGACCCACATTTGATACAAGGCCTTATTTTGTTATCATGCAAACTTTAGGGTGTCACATTGGCCCAGGCCGTATTAATATTTCATGTCATTCTTTCCAGCCACTCACTCTCTCTCTCTCCCTCCCTCCCTCCCTACACCCTCGCACACCTCCTCCATCCTCCCTCGCCCGTCTCTCACCTCCCCGCTCTCTCCCTCTTCTATCTGGAGTCATTTGGGATCGGCATGAACAAGATTTTCATATCAGGTAAATGAATATCTTTATCACAGAGGCAGGAGCCGGGATGCTCGGGGAGCGGGAGAGAATAATCACACAGAGCAAACAGTCTTGGGGAAACAGAGAGGCACTCAGTAATAACAGTCTCCCCTCAGTCTCCCACACTGTGTCTCTGTGTACATCTAAATCGCTCACTTACTGCAGTGGATGCTGCTGGGATCAATGGCCTTGCTGTGGCTTAGCGTCGACCTTTAACCTCTCATGAGCCCATAAAGGGGAAAAGGGGGAAAAAAGAGGTTGAGTGTAAATGTTTTTGTTTGAATCAAGATGTGTTGGACACATTTGTAGTCATGCTAGCGGCGCGGCTCTGGGGACGACAATGTCTGTGTGTCCAGGCTGAAATATCACAGTGACTGTTGGATGGGTGGCGAGGAACCTCTGTGCAGACTCAAAGGACCGAATGTACTGTGGTTGGCGTCCAATGACATTTGTGTTGGTGCCACTTTGAGGTTCATATTTTGGGTTTTTAGTGACTTAATGAACACATTGCCTGGATTTCTAAAGGAACATACATGGTGCCCAGCCAACAGATCAAGAAACAAACCAGTGCCACCTCCAGGACCACTCAAGGCTCCGTATGATGGTAGCGAGGGCAAACAGGTAAAGTTTCCATTGCTTTGCAAAGGATCCCAGATAGAATCTTTCTTTCTTTTTGCAGACGTTGATGGTTCCAAGAGGAAGAAGCATTATGTGGATAGCCGAAGACAGACATTTCATCAATCTATTAAATCTATATATAGCTATGATATGCTCATTTCCACTTTGGGAAACATTACAGACACTTTAGCATTTACCCGTCTTGTGTATCGCTTTGAGAACAACATTTTATTTTGTCCAATGCTTCCTTTGGTTCCTGCAAATCTAACGATATCCCCGTTAGCATCAGCGATACTTTGTGTTATGTGCTAATTAGCCAATGTTACCCTGATAACACTAAAAGTTAAGATGGTGCACATCATAAACATTACACCTACTTAGCATCATCACCTTAGCATTGTCATTGTGGGCATGTTAGTGAATGAATCTAATAAAAAACCTATAATAAATTGTACACTTTCATGCTGACTATGCATTTAAAACTGGAATATCAGCCAAAAGACAGACCTTAAAAAAAGCATATTGTTTAATGATGTGTGCACATCATTAAAACAAAAAGATTTGAGGCCGCCTTACTACTAACAACACTGGGATGTTAAAATATTTTATTACTACAGTGTGCAAAGTTAGAATGTATTAAGGAGGTATTATCAATATGCTAAAATAAAAAAAAGAATGAAAAAATTAAGTGCAACTCATTCTTTTCTAATGTGGAGTGCCGAACAAAAAGCAGCCATCCCTCTTTATTACAACGCCCAATAATAGTTGATTTAATGGCTATAAAATGTGTTCATTAGAAGGTTATAGTTAAGAAATATTGAAAGTATACCTAAAAGTGTCACTTTTATAGTGAATGAACAGGATAATATAATCTAAAAAGGGTGTGATTATATTCAAGTCTTGTCCTCCAGCATTATCTCGGAGCTCATAAAGAGATGAAATTTAATATGATGCTTTCAGTCAGTTTAATTGAATTTTAATTGCCACTTTGGACAGAAGGTTTAGATTTAATCAATAAAATATTAAACTTTTGGGGCTTTGACGTGGAATGGTCTCCCTGTCGCCCGCTGCAATGCATCCCGGAGCCCGCGGGTACAAGATGTCTGTTTATGAGCCGAGGCAGCCGAGCCAACACCTCGCTGTTTTCCATGGTGTTTCAACAGAATGCAGTGGATAAATAACACAAGGAGAAACACGCTGGGATTCCATTAATTACACTGGTGTGGAAGAGCGGTCGGTCACCTTCAAAGGAAGGCCTTTAATGTGCCAGAGCTATAAATATTTTGAAATGTCACACCTTGGGAAGACGGCATCAGGACAGAGCCGGGGCGATAAATCAGAGCCTGAGAAGAACCAGGAAAGAAAAGATGGCTCTTTGGTATTTTAGAAATAATTACTAATACAAAAGGGGTAATGAATGAAGCTATAAATTATGTTAAAACAGACCATTAGGGGAGGATTAGTTTATAAAACTCGCTGCTGCTCCTTAAAAATACCCTCTCGGAATATTTTCTATTTTACTCTGTCCATAACTCATAGAAATAAAAAACATATATGCATAATATCACTAACTCTACTGATTAATGCTAAATTAATTGATTTTTTTCCTGCAGCTTTTAAATAAGAATATTGTTCTCCTAAAAACACCAGATATGACATCATCTTAGCAGATCTTTCTTACTCGTATAACGCAGACGTGAAATGTCCATAGTCAAATTTTACGGCAGCTTCTAAAATTTTGCATAAATCATGTGCATTCGTTTGCTGGTTTTTAGTCCAGGTTACAGCAGGTATGACCCAGACAGAGACCCGCTCATCATGTCTCTAATGTGGGCTAGTTATCGTCCACCAGCACCATATACAGTTATAAATCTGAGCGAGCCTTGCTTAGGCTGCTGCATGGATGGAAGGAATTTATCCTCCATCCCTATAGAGAGAGCCTGGGAGAGAGAAATGACATGGCCCATCCTCTAAGGCTCATAAAAGTCTAAATTAAATATCAAATTGAACCACTGATGGATAGCGTCCCCTCCACGGATCCCGAGCACCGCCTCAGCCGCCGCTCCCTGACACGACAGGTGCTGCTCACATGACTGGAGAGCCAGACAACTTTGTTAGCTGGATTGTTCTCGGTTCAGTGTAAAGCCGCTGTGTACAAAATGAGGGAGTCGAAGTAAGTGAACGTAACAAGGCGCCATTATTCCTGGCTGGTTCCTGCCAGAGCCGGATCCTCCCTTCCTTTCAATGGCTTCTCTGATATTCCACTGTATGTGTGACTGAATGAGGAGGTTTCTTCAGACGGCTTAAAAGTGCAATTTGTCACATATCTGAATTACAGAATATACGGTTCTCTGTATCCATATTTATAAACTCATGATTCTCCCGTCCTCAGCAGAAGAACGCTTCCAAAGGCTGCTGTCAGGCGGAAACACCTCGTTGGCAGATACTGTAATACTAATGCCAGCCTCGCCACAATAGCTGGCGCTATCGCCAGGCTAAAACTGTACATTATGAATCATCAATTGTCGCCCTGCTTTGTATTATCCCCAGAGAAAATCCCAATCTGGGCTTGAGCCCACGGCTGATGGACACCCCATTATTCACTCGCGCTTCTTCAGCTCGGAGACAGGAGTGGGGATAGGCAGTAAAACGACGGCCTTAAGATTAATCCTCCGCTCTTTCTCCTGCTTCCCGATTCAGAATGAAATAGAACATTCCCTTTCCTTAATCAAAAAGTTTTTTATCATCCCCCTCCCCCCACCCCGACTCAGGAAGTGGGGATAATACTTGTTCCATAGCTCGTCCTGTGAATTGACATTGGGGAGGGTGGGGAGAGGGATCTGCTCTTGCTGCCTTTTGTAATGTAACAAGTGAGCACAATTTAGATGAGCCGGTGGTCGTTGATCAACGCGTGTGTATTATCTAGCACGCGATGCACCACGCAGGCCTTAATAACGGGGTTAGGGATCCCTGCAAAGCCCCCACATCACCAAGCGGACTTCACAATTAAGATAATAACACAGTGAAAGTCAAACGAGCAGAAGTTCTCTGTGCAACGGGGGAGAATGCAGATTCTAGGAAATAAAACCTTTTTGACTCAAATGTTACGTAAGGAGCAAACTTGAAATAGGAACTTCACGACGCTTCCTTCTCGCTCGTCAGTGAGATCAGCTTCTCGACGAGCTCACACAGCCGGAGCCCTGATGCCATCACGCCTCGGCCCGCATCACTTAGCAGAGGGGTGTGAATTTGTTTTCACCCGGGCGTTAATGAACTGTGGGCTTTGCGGACTTAATGAGAGCGAGCTTCTCCGGATCAAAGCTACCTGGGAGGACGGAGCGTCTCCCTCTCCGCACTTTGGGAGGTGTTTTAACAAAAGGGCCGTTGATGGCCACCGCGGCAGTTCATCTCTGACCCGCCAGAATCTGCTGTGCGAGGAAACACGACTCGGGGAGTGTTCGTCATCCATCACGAACATGAGGTTTTGTGCCACGGCTCCTGGCTTCCAGCCAAGTCCAAAGCGACTCATTGTACAGCAGCCAAAAGACAAAGGCAGCTCCCCCTCTGCTCCGCCAGAGCAGTGTGTGGAGGTGTGGGTGGTTATGCAGATCACTAATTGTACAGGCCACCGGGGGAAGAGAGAAGGGAATGGCAGCCTCTCTGCAAGACATGCCGAGGGAGGGGAGGGACGGACTGTGGTGAGCCTCCCTCCCTCCCTTCGCTCTCTCTCTCTCTCTCTCTCTCTCTCTCTCTCCCATCTCTTTCTCCTTCTTTCTCACTCTCTCTACCCTAAATTGGCAGCTGGCAGGCAAATGAATGCGGTGTGAAGTGAGCCCACTGAAGTGCAGGGTCCTGCTGTTCAGGCAACAAAGGAGCTCCGTGCGAGACATCTGCTGTTCAGTTATCAGAATACATTTAGTCACGTGCCTCCCTTCCCTTGCTCTTTCTCCTTCTCCTCTTCCGCCGCGGCCCGGCGACATCCATTCTGTGGACCGCAGGGCCGAGCCTTTCTTTTCTCCCCACTCCTCGTCAACAGCATTCTCCTTCAAATCACTCCTCCGCTGACACTCCCCTTCCATCCCTTCCTCGTTCTCTCATTTGCCGCCATAATCCCTCTCTCCACCTCTTCTTCTCGCTGCCTTTATTTAAACAGTTTAGGTCTGGCAGATAACCCTGGAGTGCTTCCTATCTGATCCAAAATGAGTGAACCCTGTGTGAATGATCACAAGACGGCCCGAGGAGACGGCAGACTGAATCTTAATGAGCCACGCTCGCACAAGCAAAAGTAAATTGAGCTTACCACCATGATAAATTAAGCTAATGAATGCAATTGTTTTGTGGCACGCTAGCTTGGGCTGGAGCCAGATGGTCAATACTTAGTGCTGAGTTTTCGCGGCTTCTGTCTTTCTTGTTTTTCTCCGTGAGCTTAAGCTTTAGAAGAAATAAAGACCCGACCGGCAAATTCTATACTTAATCACGTCGATGTCCTCGATTTAGTGAAATTCAAAAAGTCTTTCTATTGCCTCAATTTAATGCCTCCGAATTGGTTTGCAACGGATGTAGCAGTTGTCAGTGAGCGTCCACCCCACACCTTGGACCAGCGCCTTGCAGCTGAGCAGAGCAAGCAACTGTGGTGACCTGATAGGGGCTCACAGAGGAGACGGCGGTGTGCATTTCTCCCCGTTTCCTGTCCGAACGCACGATATCCGTGTTTACTTTAACACTTAATCCGTGCAAAGTGTGTCATTTGGTTTGCACGCTCTTCACTCCCCACCTCATCCTCCAGCCTCTCCCAGTGGTGCAGGCTAGCATGAAGGTTGCACATCCAGGAAAGGGACAAACCCCCCCCTCCTGTACTGCGTGTAAACTAGATGACTTCCTCTAGGCAGGTGGCACATATCCAGATGTTCTCTCAATTTCCTGTGTGTGCGTGTGTGTCTGCTTATGTGTATGCGTGCATGTATTGCTTGACACACCCCGAGCTGGTGACCTCTCCGCTCTCCCTGCAACATCACCACTGGAGCAGTTTACACCATAATGACTTGTATCGCCCGAGGCCCTGCCACATCTGTGGCTCCCTTCCTCCATTTCTGTCTCTCAGTCTTCCCCTCTCTTTGTTTTTCTCCCTCCTTCACACACAACCTGTCCATAGTCCCCTTGCTCATCCTTTGCTCCATCCAGTATTTTCACTTTGTTTAAAACCGTCCTAGACTTTCCCCGACGCTTTGTCCTGAACCAAGGGCTCCCCTACTTTGGCCCATACCATTATTACCAGTGGGGAGGGAGAAAAAAAAAGCATGGCTCACTTTGCAAGGACTAAATGCATGTCTGACATGACACCTATCCGCAAGAATAAACAAACACATCATTCAATGTCAGCCGGCTTGAGCAGCTAGCTGCAGCCTCATCGGAAGGGCCCAGTGTCCAGGACAGAGCGCAGGCTACGGCAGCACTGACTGAGGCTAATGTCACATGGAATGACTTGTGCTCCACCAACAGCTCATTACCCACTCGGGAGGGGGGGGGGGGGGGGGGGAGACATGCTGCGTCCAAAATGTGACCGTGTGCTGACCAGGCGTTCTGTCCCATTCCGCCCCCCCCGGCTGTATATGGAGAGCAACGACCTCTCACTCAGACAGTGCAGCGTTCGATCGATCACAAGTGACATTTCTGACATTGTGTGCATCCCAGATATGCATCTCCATGGTGTCAACGTATCAGTCAAATCATCTCGCAGGCAGGACATGCATATCACATGACATGTTGAGCAGCTCCCGTGTTCCGGGGCTGTGAGGGACGCGTGTGCGGTTCGACTCGGATTGTTGCGCTTTCGCACAACGTAGAGTGTGTCTCTGTGAACGGGGCGAGGCGCCGACATGTGCTTCACCTTTCCAGCCGACAGACACACAAATAACTGACTCAATTGTGGTAACGCGGAGTGCATGTCTCCCACCGGAGTGGCACTGGATTAAAATATATATATATATACCACAGGCAGCTCTGAGACACTGTACAGTACCCATCTGGAATTACACACACACACACACACAAACATGCATGCACACACAGTCCCCTTACCACACACACAGACACAGTCCACTCACCACACACACAGACACACAGTCCCCTCACCACACACACAGTCCCCTCACCACACACACACAGACACACAGTCCCCTCACCACACACACACAGACACAGTCCCCTCACCACACACAGTGTCTTGTTTTCAGGTTCATTAAGCCCCAGTGTTACCCAGAGTGGCTGACAGGATGAGGAACAGTGCAGAAATCTCCCCCTGCAGGTATCCATTCACATTATCATTGGGAGAAAGCCTCTCTCGTCAGTGCCCTTGTTACGGCTCGAGGGGGGACCACTAATTAGAGAGACAAGAACTGCTTGAGAATAAGTCCATTGCACCCATGTGGACCAAAAAAGCTTAAAATACCTGGAATATCAGCAAACTCCCAGCATCCCCTCAAAATCGCTCCCCTTCTGCCGAGGGCATCTTTTTAAAACAAGGGAGAATCGAGGCGAGAGAGAGGTAGACGCAGGCAGGGGCGGAGGACACAAGCTGTCAGCTGTTTGAAAGGCTTCATGAAAATGATCTCCCAATTAGAACTGATGTTCAAATCAGGCATGAGCCCCACTCATGAGTTCTCGATGATTCCTGAGTGTGTGTGTGTGTGTGTGTGTGCTCAATTGAACACTTGAAAGGAAATTTGGTTTGTTTCCTAATCCTGTTAATTACACTAGTACTTCAGAAATGCTTCCTTCAAAGTGCATGAGCCACGTGACACACCTCGTTATCTTGATATCATTTTGGCTGAAATACGTATCAAACTGATCATTGTGCAGATTCAGACCTGCAGCCACAGAAAGAGCTGAGGGAAACGCAATTACGACGGGTGACAACTAATTCTGACAAAACAGTTTTCAATACGTAAGTGGTATTCCGGAAAAAACAGGTCAACACAATGAGAAGCAAATTTTCTTTATTGTTTTTTTTCATGTTATGCTATGTAATACTTCTAATTTCAAATTCAAATGATAATATTGTTTATTGAACTGACAAAAAGATGTATTTACAGGTGAAAACATTTCCTCCAAAGAAAATATATTGAACTTATGAAAACAAGCAACATTTTCACATCGATTCTTAAAGTTAAAGCTCAAGTAAAAAAAATGACACTAAAACTTAAAAAAACTTCAAGTTTTGGGAAGAAAATTAAATAAAGAAACTAAAGTATCATCAAACATTAATCAATCTGCATGGCCAAGTCTAATATGTATTACTAGTTCTTGGTGGGGCACAAAATGTAACTACCTGATATGAGTAAATGTAATATATTGTACAGTATTCAGTAAATGGGATTAGCTACTTTCCACTGAAGATATATTTATACATCATATATCATATTCAAATTCATTATGAGAACTTTTACTTATATTGCATATTCAGTAATGCTTTCTTCTTTTCCCTTAATTAAAATTCAAATGTAGGACTTTTACTTGCAATTGAGTACATACCAATGTAATATTGCCATTTGATTAAAAACCAAACTCCTTGACTTCAATTATAACAAGGTTTGCCAATAACTCTTACTTCAGTCAGTCCAGAGCAACTTCAACTCACACGACCACGTCTGAGTCTGTGTGTGGGCTGGAAAGCAGTGAACAAGAGGAAATAGCCGTTTCCTCTCATCTCTCTTTCCTCTCATTCTTTTTTGTGTTCTGATTTCGTTCTGATCCAACAACTGATCCATTCGTTTGGATGCGAGCTGGCAGGTGAACTCATTCGGAGGTCGGCAGTATTTACGCGAGTTGATTTAACTGCTGCATAGGGTCCTCTTGTGAAACATGAGTCAGTTCCAGCATTTAACCTCACCATACTAATTTATGCACCGTGGCATAGGGTACTTTATCATCTGCTCTTTGGGGAGAGACAGTCATCTCATTAGGCGGGATTTAATGAAATGCAAGGATACACTTCTTAATTCCATAGATGGCTGAAACAAAAATCCAGTGTAAATCCTGCAGGGAGGACGCCGGCAGGAACTTCTGGTGAGAGAGAGATGGAGGTTGATATGTGATCAGGTACGACTCCGGGCTTTGCAGCCGCTACATTTCCGGCTGGGAATGATTTACTCAACAGAGCCTTGGAACCATGTGAAATTAAGATGGGTCACTTTACATCATAATAAATCATATGCATTATTCATTGTCTAATAACAGTCACGATGTAATTGATTTTTGTTTTGTTGCGAGCATCTACACAAATGTTCCTCTTGGTCCCACCACAAAAAAATTCCAAATGTAGATATATGTGAACTGACACGGTTTCCCTCCTCCCCATTATTCTTACAGAGTCCCACTCTCTCTTTGCAGCCTGAAGCCAACTCAGATATGTTAAATCCTTTTGAATGTACAGACAGAGGAGGAAAAAAAAAAATCAGGGCAGACTGTCGACTGTTCTTGGCAAATGTACTCGTTCATTTCCAGCCGGTGATTGCCGGGTTTGGTAGACGAGAGCCACCAGAGGAGGAACACACCAGCCCATCGTCAACGGCACGACGCAGAACATTAACACCATCATTTACATAAAATTACTTACATACTGGTGTAGTAATTTAATTTGTTTGACCAGTACAGTGCAACGGAGAGAAATGGATTCATACAGGCACCACGAGGGAGCTCTGCTTACTCTTCCACATGGCTAATTCTTTCGCACAATATTATGGGGGGGAAATAGAGAGAGGCTATAGAAACATTGATTTCATTTACATCCCTTCATTCCCCAGCCCAAGCACACATTAACACAAGGGAGCAAACACTTACAGGCAAAGATACACACATGTGGGGATTAATTCATAAAAAAGAATGTGCTAAAATAAAGATAACATTGTCTGTCACATGCGAGTAATACAATATTAAGCTATGTGGTAGAAAATTGCTGTATTTCAGGTTATACTTCTCCTTTTGTTTGACTTTTGTATTTTAAAAGGTTGAATAGTTTCACATCTACAGAGTCAATACTGCATCCAGCATTAAAGCCGAATATTAGCACATCATCTGCAAAACATGAGCATCCAGAGGCCAAAAGAATGTTCAGTCATGTTTCAGGCACAATTTCAAATACTGAACATCTAACGTAATGTGAGCTGATGTGATTTGCACATTTCCAAAGAAACACAAGGCTGAAAAGAGTCAATGACTAAACTGTTGTATCAGTCACAAAAACTGCAAAATGATGTGATTGTGAGACAGTGGACTCAGAAATTATGACAAAATATATGCTGAATATTAAGCAGTTCACATGACCTGAGAAATGCATTTGGCTACATCTGCATTTTAGCTTTGATCAGGATAATCTCCATACTAACACACGTGAAAATGCACGTCACATGACTATTTACTTACAGCGGGCATGGGCATGCCAGTGTAAACAGGAAGCAGATGGTCTACTCTGCAGTAAGTTGCATATGAGCAAGGAACAGCAATGGGCAAATTTAACACCAGGGAGTTCTTCAACTTAATGAAACTGTCACTGTCATTTATTGTTGGCAACGCATTTCACTCCGTGTTAGTCAAGTCGTGACAGATAATCACGAAGCAGATGAGAATGATGGTGTCATCGTTTTTTCAAGTCTTGGTTTCTGCCCAATCCAGAAAAACGCAATACAAGAGTTGTCAAACTAAAAATTGCAAAAGGTTTGAGGGTTTGAAAAACCCAAAAGTAGCAGAAATAATCCTTTTGCAAACTAAAATGTCTGAATGGAAACCTATCCTGCTCGCAAGTCCATGAGAAGCGTTGTCATTTCCTGATGTGAGAAGCACAAACCCTGAAGCAATAGACGAGGTAATAAGGGACATGAGACATATTTCACACCTGCGCCTGAATTCAAACGGGTTTAGGCTCAGCCCATAACGTCCGTCGCCATCCGTTAAACAAGGTGCGGGATTGGAACAGGACGGTCAGCCAGCTTTTCAGAGTCATTAGGTCCAATCATCACTCTGCCGGGAGGCATAGGTGCAAACGAGGTGGAGGCCATTTTACAGGACTATAGAGGAGCTGCTGGGAACCAACGCTGTTCCCTGACTGTGTTCCTTAAAATGATGAGGCCCTCACATTCAGATTACACAGTACATTAAAAAGTGGTGTCACGAGCACCAGGACGAAAAAAACTGAAATATTTCAGATTATGTACTAATATCATCAGGTCCACTCACCTTCATGTTTACTTACAAATAAAGGAGATAAGATAATCTGGATGAATCATTGGCACGTTTACAGCTTGTTTGATCATTAACCACGAGTGTCTTTGAGCTTCAGATTGACAGAAACTATACGACTACTTATGTAATTCTTTCCACTATGTGTAGATTTGACTCCGATGCCTTAAAAAATGCCAAGACGGACATCCGTGAGTAAATGCTTCTATGTACCGATGCAATACTGCATCTTTATATCACATATAAAAGTATATTAGTTTGGACCCAGATAAAACTGCGATTTTCTTTTTCCTGAAAATCTAATCTTCAGTTCCGAGGTACTGCCACTGTGCAAGTACCGTTTTTAGTGCAGCCAACAAGACGTGATTTCCAGTATTGTAGCATTAGCCGGAACTAGCTTAAATGTTGGCAATGCCGTGAAACTGGAAATGACCACAATTAAAACGTTGAAATGCACCAAAAGACTTCAGGGTCAGCTGTTACACAAGGTCTTGGTAACACAATCTGTATCGTGAAAGGATAAATGGTTTTGGAACATTTCTACTTATATCAAAACCGTTTCTTTTAATTTGTTATTCCGGGTTATTCACAAAATACGTTTACTGAGAAAGAGGCGGAGTACGACAGAACCTCGTACAGTCGATCTTCATCCTGTTCACTCCACGTCTTCTTCAAACTTCAGGAATCACAGCGGCTCTAATTCAGCCTCACACAGGAGGCGTCACCTTCCTGTGTACTCGGCTGCGGTTTGCCTCAGCGCTACACCTCGTCACTGTGACAGGAGAAAACACCACCCACTACTACAACCAGTGAAAAGAACTTAATGTCCTATTCACCCCCCCCACCACCCTCCGCCTTGCACCGTTTCGAAAATTGCTCAATCTTTTTTTTCCTCTCTCTTTCTTTCTTTCGCCTGTCCCTGTGACATATTATTATACATTGTTTCTGAGGAAAAAGCATTTGCTATTATTGCCATTAGAAATATGAAAGTTTAAGAAGAGGAAGAAGAAAGAAAGAAAGAAAGGAAAAAAAAAGAAGAGAACAGAGATGGTGGGATGTAGAAGAACATTTGGGGGGGGGGGGGGGGGGGTGAGGGTAAAAAGCGATTGAAAGGCTGTAATTATTTGAAATAGTCTGCTAATGTGTATTATCATGTCATTAAATGTAAATGAGATGGAGCTAAAAGACCCAATGCAGGGAACTTGTGGCTTGTTGGAGAAAGAGAAAGGGGAAGAGGGAGGGAGGGGAGGAGGGGGGAGGGGAGGGGGGGCGGAGGAAAAGTCTGAGATTAGAAGTAAGACAAATGTCGAGGCTACGTTCATCTGCAGGAACATAAACGCTTAATAAGATGACCAACCTATGGCAACGGCTGTTTGATACCGTAACTCAGAGCCAAGACAACCAGAAGCAAAACCTTGAAGGATCTGACTGCCACAGATAAAGAGAGGGTGGAGGGTGTGGAGCCATTTACAGGGAAGATCCTGATGCTGTCTGAAGTCCCGAAGACAACTGTCTTGACTTCGGGTGTGCATGTGTGCATGTGTGTGTGTGAGTGTGTGTGCGCATGCATATGTGTTTACTCTTGCATTTGATCCGCGACGTGAGCGAGCATCATTCCACTCCAGCTGCTTAATAAGGCTGTCTGGGCCAGCGGCTCCTCGTGGCCCCCAGCCCTGTTATCAGAAACATTAAGCCGAATATTAATGGCCTGGCCCGAGACGCATGCCATTAAGCTCGGCTGGCCATTTCTCTCTGTCCTCTTCCCCACCACTGTACAGGAATTAATGAATCGTGGGTAAAACAGGGGAACACAAAAGAGGAAGGGAGAGATAGAGGACGTGAAAGAGAAATGGGAGGCTTGGTCGGTGGCTATTCCTCAGAAGCGAAAGATAAATACGGGCAGAAACGTAGCATGTCATGTGTGAACAAAGGAGAAAGAGAAGAGAAAGAGTTAGGTGCCAACATATCTAAAAATAAAGTCCTGGTTGTATTTTTCTTTCTCCCGGCCGCATCAATAATACACCCGAGCCGAGGCAGACCTTTGTGTCTCGCTGCACGACAGAAACAACGAAAAAATTATTCGGCAACGATTTGTTCATCTCTATTTCCTCTGGCTGAGAGGTTTACATTTGAAATGGAACGGAGGAGAGGGGAAAGCACTTATTACCCCCTAAGTGCTGTGCTGTTGCAGCCTAAGCAAAGTGAGCTGTTAATGGATATAATTTGTGCAGAATAGCCAGAGGAGAGCTTTTGATATGCAGAGGAGCTGACCTCTGGACTGCCACTTTAATTGGGTTTTTAATTTTCCAGGCCATCTGACAGTATCAAACATGATCCCTGAGCTTTTTCCCCGCCGACTTGAACCGCCGGGACAAGAGGAACCTCGGCGTTCCCCCCCCCTTGGAAGGGAGGACAGCGAGAAGAAAAAGCGAAGTTGGGGGAAATAAAAGCAGGGCGGCCAAAGGAGAGTGGCGGGCTCGGGATGGAAATTTGCCTTAATAGTGAGGACCTGAAAGTGTGGCATTGTACACGGCTGAGGCTGAGGCTGCACCGCTGATGGGATACCACCCTCAGAGACGGGGAGGAAAAGTGCAGGCTGCTGAAATACAGCCTGTCACTTCTGACTAGTGACGGCACAAAAGAGCAAACCCAGAATGCGGCACAGGGAGAGGAGCGGCGGTTCCACACGGGCACGTGAGAGAGCCCTGACAAATCTAACTATACAACCAATCTCTGTTACTCAAAGAAAATCATCAACGTCATTAGGTTGTAATTTGTGTGTACTCGTGACCAGAGTTAGTCGTCTTCACTCTGCAAGAAGAAACTTCAGGCCTCATATCTGGGAAAGTAACAGCACGGAGCAGAACGGGGGGCCAACACCGTCAGTTCCTAACACGGCCCATCAACACGCCAACCCGCCACGGTTTATCACCTGCGCCAGTCCATCTGGCTCGCTATCGTCACACAGACCAGTCTGTCTTGTGGGTTTTGGACAGGGGTTCCTACTGGTGCGTGTTTGTTCAATCTGCAAGACCACACAAAGAGTTTCAGCCCCTCTAATCTCCTAACCAAACAAGACAGCAATTACACAGGCAGATAACTAGGGAACATTTTCATCTGCTGTGACAGTACTGGCACACAAGTGTGTCTGTTGTAGACAGAAGAAGAGAGGCGGGGGGGGGGGGGGGGGGACAGGGTGAGGGAGAGAGAAGGAGACTGTTGTCCTGTTTGAAGAAAGGAGAGGTTCACCTGCCAGTCAGAGCACGGAGACGACACACACACACACACACACACACACACACACACACACACACACACACACACACACACACACACACACACACACACACACACACACACACACACACACACACACACACACACACACACACACACACACACACACACTAGTCGTTTCAAACGGACGGGGTAATCTCAGAGAGGAGGTTGAGCAGGTCCCACACCTGCCAACACCACGTGACACTTATTGACTAACTGACATATTAAGCCGTGTTATTAATGCAACGGAATCTATCTGTTGCAGACACGAACCTTCCGAGAGCAAAACACTGAGTTCTCCCGTCCGAACCTCAACATCCAAACTCTTTGTCCAAGTGACCACAGATGTGAAGATTCTCACCGAGTTGAGAGAGAGCGACTCTCGTCCTTGGCGAGCGGCAGGAAGTCGACGGGACCATCGTTCAGGATTAAGTCGGTTCCGTGACGTGCATTAGACAAATGTAGCTATTTTTCACGAGTAGCGGAATACATTACCGTTGAGATTGAGAGTAATGTACCTTTCCTGGCACCACAGAGATTCTTCAACCTTTAGTCATTAAAAAGAGGGAACTTTTCCACCTTTTCCTTAAAGTTCATGTTCTCATTGAAGCTAAATTACTCTGTCCTGAGACACTCGTAAAAAACCCGCGGTGACAAAACCCTTTTAATGTGTCATGAAATGTAGAGCCGTTATATATTTGCTCGTGTGGAGTGGGTGCCTGAGACACACACACACACCGACACACACACAAATACACACTCGGAGAAGGCCCCATAAAGCCACGCTCACGTACACACACACCAAGCATGTATACGCAGAAATCTCATTAGAGCCTTTGTTAATTGCGGCAGACAAATGCTAATGGTTCCGGCAACAAAGCAGCTGTGTGTATGAAAAATGAGAATCCACAAAGTAATTATTACATCCAATATTAATTTAATTATACCGTTTTGTGCGATACAGTAATTTAGGAGGGTTTTTCTAATCACACACACTCTTGAAATAAATTAGAGTTGGGAAGGCGCTGGGGAGCCGAGGATTTCTCCAAAGACTCACTGGGGGGGGGGGGGGGGGGCATCATTCTCCTTCAGAGATCTGGGAGTTTCACATTGAAATTACAACACCACGGTCGCTCTCTCATCAAATGAGAGACTCCAAGAACAAGATCGTGTTTTTATTTAGGAAAGCAAAGCCGGTTCATAGTTTTCTCTTTCTCCTGGTGGCCGTGTTCTGCACTGGGCTGATGAGGGAACCAGTGAGACGGGGGGGGGGGCTGTCAGTGCATTGGCTGCGTGTGAATAAAAATAAGAATATTAATCATCTCTCCTGGGCCTGGTTTCGCCTCTTCGCCGCTCTCTCCCTCTCCCTCTCTCTCTCTCTCTCGTGAGCCCAGAAATGTAATTGCAGTTGTTTTTTCCTATATAATCAGTAGCCAGAGAGTTGGTTGCTATATTCGACAAGGGAGCTTTTGTTTTAATCTTTTGATTCCAAAGTCAGGTTCTTTTTTTATCTGCTGTGGTGTACACAAAAGCAAGTTTGATTGGCGGGGAGGTTTGCATCTTTCTCTCCCCCCCCCCCCTTCCCTCTCTCTCTCTCCCTCTCTGTCATGTAAATTGTTATTGTCTTTTTACCTCAAATTGCCTGAGAAGTTTGTCAGATGAATGGATCCACCACAGCAGCCTTTCTTCTGCGGGCTTGTACGCGGTGGAACACGCACGCCGGCCGGTTATAATTCAAACAAACAAACACACCTCGGCCTCGGCTCGCGTGAGGCTGTGTTTCCGCAACACGTACAAATTGGACAGATGTATGTTAACAGTCCCTGCCATCGTGCGACTTTTTGTGTTTGCGTGTCTCACTCTCTTTCCCTCTCTCCTCCTTTTTTTTTTGTGTCTATATTCACACTTTTTAATAAAGCGGAACATCTCGCCCCTGGACGTCACAGGGACGGACAGCTGTGCCGGTGGTCGAGGTGAAAATCAACCCCAGGACATGTCAGAGAGTGAGATTTCCAGTCCTAAAATTAGATGAGAAACCTGGGTGTCTGTGAAGGGTGGGGAGGAGAAGGAGACAGAGGAGGGAAGGAGGAGACAGAGGATGGAAAGAGGAGACAGAGGAGGGGAAGGAGGAGACAGAGGAGGGGAAGGAGGAGACAGAGGAGGGGAAGGAGCGCAAACGGGGTTGAAATAAAGTGTTAGAGACGCACGTCCACCCTTGGCCAGTTACTGTAAATCAGTTCCCTGAGTGACTCAGGGTTGCACCTCAGGAAGTAGCTTCCTGGAGTCAAGAGTGCAGCGGTATTTATATAATAACACAGTTTCATTCCAACATCCCCCAGTAACAGAGTAATGGGGCCTGTGCCAGCAGCGCCTTTTAATGCTCTAATGGCGGAATTAAAACCAGGGGATGGAAATGAGCGGATGTAAATTAACAATCACCTCACAAACTTCTACACACACACGCACACACACACACACACATACACTCAAGCTCTCTCACCCATGCACACAGGAAGTCCGTTTGCCAACTTGCCAGCAGGGAATTGGAGGAGCAGCTGACAGAAGCGGGGCGATTGTTTTTCTCTCTTTCTTGTTGGAGCCACTTGGACGGAGCCGACTGCTTCACCTGTTCCACAGCCTGGGCTCAATCAGAGGTTCAGACCTTCAAGTTTCCTTAGGTGAACCAAAATAAAGGATTCTCACCGTAAAATGCACAAAGTCTAGTTGTCTAAATACCATAAATTGGGATTTGCATAATATATTTGTTCTTTTTGCGAAGCACTTTGTAACGACTGTTTTGAAAGGGGCTACATAGATACAGTTATTAATATCATTGTTATTATCAGATTGTACAGTGGAACCCAAATGACATATTTGTATTTCTTATTTTAAGAATTATTAAATAACTTAACTCAATGCATGGCCTTCTTATTTGGTATTTTTTACCATGTTTTGCATTTCAGGGTTTTAGCTACTGAGCATGATACATTATGACTATTTAGTTTATTGATGGGTGTAAAATCGTAATATTTAAAGTAACTGACAAATAAAATTGAACTAAAACATAAATTACAGCTCAATCGTGGATTAGAAGTCAAATGTAGCATTACATTCACATAATCAAGTAAAGCACATGCAACTCTATTGCACTGAAGACTTATTCTCAATTGATATTAATGTAATAATGTCTCCTTTAATGTCTAATATAGCTGCTTTCTTATGTGGTTTATAATGAAATGTGTTTATTTGAATGTGGATTCAGATTCATTTGTCTTTGTTTACTATTTGTGTTGCTTGTCCTTAAATAATCGATGACACCGTAGACCAAGCATCCTGAGCTGTTAAAAAACTTTGTACATCATTAACAGCAAATGTTATCGTAATTAAAGGAAACCAACACACGGGGACTTTACCCGGCTTTCACCACAGAGGCTAATGTCCCCTTCTGGGACAGGAAATGTTTGAATGTTCAAAACTTAGTTCACGTTACAGGTGGTTGAGATGTAGCTTCAGTTCAATTGGAGTTCCTCTGGGGAGACGGCAGCCCTCTAGTATTTACAGCAACAGTGGGTCTGGCAGGCTGCCCGTGTTACTGCCACACATCGCCCTGTGCGAGGGGTTGAGTAGGAGGGTGAGACGGGGGCGGCGGGAAAATAACGGACAAGCAGTTGGAGCTGGCAAACGACAATATTTGGGATCTGAAAAAGGAAAAATCCAGATCCCCACCGAAACAAATGATGTCAATTCTTCACGAACTTATCTGCGCTCCCCCGATGCTCCTTCCAGCGCTGATATTGCGCCATTATTCACCGACCTAAGTAGAAATAAATTGATGGATTGTCATTTGAGTTCATCCAATGGTGAAAAACCCTCACGGAAGGAGAAAAGAACAGTCCCCGCCATTTAAGATAATGGTTCAAAATGTGTATGAGTGTTTAATGTCCCTGCAGTGTTTGCTCTGTCGGGGTCTCGCGGGGGGGGGGGAGAGGGAAGATGGCTGTTCTGGGTCACTGGGGTGGGGACGGCGAGGGCTTAGTCGATTAGCCAAACTCTTTTTAACCACATCAGGGCCGACTGGCAGGCAGGCAGGCAGGCTGGTGGGTCCGGGCACACTCAGGCTTTTTGTTGTCCTATTATTCCGCTCGGTGATTGAGATAATAAGCAAGGCTTTCTCTCTTAGCCTTTACCCCCCACCAGCGTCCCCACTCCACACACACACACACACACTCTACTCGAATCTTTCTGTCTCGCTTCTCCTTTAAATGTCCTGTTGTTCCACTCATTTCCTGTTGCTATTTTGCATTTTCTCTTCTCACTCCGACAAGGTCATTTGCAGATTCTGGAGCTGCTGTTGTTGTTCGTTTTGTGTTATCAAATCCTTAAAGTCAGTTTCCTTATTTATTATTATCTTATTTATTATTTCTGTTTTATTTCAAATTACGACTGACTCATATTTCAATCATCTGTGATATAATCAGGAAAGAAACAAGGGTGAGTCAGTTCAGTATCCTGGTTTGACCTCAGAGGGCCTTCTCTTTAAAAACAGCAACACTCTAACGTGCCATCACATGCCCACACAGACACACACACACACACACACATCACCACCACCATTAGTTTTCCTGACACTGTCGTGACAGATGCACAGTGAAATCGACACTGTAATTAACGCGTGTTCCACTTTGAGCGTTTGTCCTGTTTGTCTCCAAAGCCGCCTCAAACTTCTAATGCTTCCAACGCTAAGTCATCTAACCTCAGATGTCTCCACGTGGATCTGCGTGGTGTGCACGCCGCTCCGCCCCCGGGCACACCGGGGCACCCGCACTGTAACAGTCAACACGGTAATGCCGAGCTAATAACATTACAAAGAGCTATTCAGTTAAAGACGTTTAAACAAACTCTGACACAGATCTCAGGTCCAGACTACATATGTTGAGGGATTTAAAAAACAAGGTAATTTAAGGTTAAGTGGTGCTGGCCTCGCCCTTCCCCCCCCTCGGCTCCCCCCCGCGGTGCCTGCTTCTCCATTTGCTTTTGTGTAAACCCCAAATAAGGAGATTTGGGGAGATAAAAGTAAAGGGCACTTAAATCGGCTAACACACTTATGGTATTGTGCAGTCTGGAACAAGGGTGTGTCAAGGGCTTCGGCTTGTTCAGACACATATTGTTAGTTTAAATGTTTCAGGGTCAGATAAATGAACTTAGTAGTGTTTTTACCATATAGGCTGCTCGGGGTTTATAGATGCCAGGAAGCCTGAGGGTTAAATACTTTGTGCTCATGATCTTATTGCAAACGAAATAGTGATAATAATAAAATGCAGCAACCTGTAGTCTCCAAAGTTTAATCAACGCCATCTAATCTAAATCAGTAATGACAGAAACTGAACATTAGAACCTACCTGAAATCTCATTACTGCCATTAAGGAGGCTGTTTTTTCAATCCTCTGTGTTTGTTTGTTTGTTAGCAGGATTATGTGATACTGAAGGGATTTCAGTGACAGTTGGTGAAAGGATGGGACATGAGCCAAGAAGCCACCCAAAACATGTTGGCACGGATTTGGAAAAAGGGTCGAAGTTGTATTTTTAACATTGTGAGAAGGGGCGTTTTTTTTTGTGTGACATTTCCCTGGATTTCTCAGGCAATAATAATTTTTTTAAAAAAATCACATATATTTAGGCATTTGATAGTGACAAAGGCTGCACCTCCATATAGTTGAGGGGCTGAAAAATATGTATTGGTTTAAAGAAATGATCAAAACCAAAGTAAAAGATACAAAAAGCTCCAGAAACACCAGAAGACATTATAAAGTGGTTTTCACTGGCTGTGTTGTAATCCTCATAATAAGTAAACTGAACTTAATACGTGAAAAGCTGTGTGATTCTTTGACACCTTTATGCAGATGAATAGACCTTTATTATATCACCATCAAGAAAAGGGTTCAGTGAGCAAAGAGAGTAAAACCAGAGAAACCCTGAAATGCTAAGCAAGAAATATAATATAAGAAATAAAATAGCTTTACATCTACAGAAAGTTTTGGGCTCAACATCAAAATCTAAAAACTCCACGTTTGTTCTACAGCTTCACTTGTTTTATTCACGTATGTGTTTACTTTTTCCCTGAGACAGTATTTAATAACCGATTATGCAGATTGATCCCATTGAATGGTCGGGTGGGGGTCAGGCAGGGTTGAAAGGTCAGCTGGGGACAGGTGGGACAGTCCGGAGTGAGTCCAGGCCTACGAGATACAGTTATCATCAGGGTTGGAGGGGACCTTCACGTGACCCCAGCCTGCCATTAGGGACTACACAGATAGATGTCCTTATCTCTCCCTGCAGCTCCCCCGCAGCCAACTGACAGAACTGGGGACTGTCAATCACCGCTGACATGTGATGTCTTACTACGCCAGGAGATGGGACAGCACCAGACGAATCACTTCTAAATGACAAATCACTTGTCGCGGTGGCGCTCTATCACCGTCTTGTGTTGGTACTGAGACACGTCGACCGCTGATTGAGGATAATAACGTGTTCGGCCGAGAGCAGGATTTGTGATTTTGTGTGATAAAAATTTCTCCACAAAAAGGAACTTTGAAGTGAGAGTCAGCAAACGGAAGAGACAAAAGGGAAGGTGTTTCAAAAAAATCTGATTCCACAAACAGGTGGCACGAGTGAGAGGGAAGAGTCTCTTCAGCTAAGTGGTGATAATTGAGCGCTGATCTCTGGTCCTGCCTTCCGTCGAGAAACTGGCAGCCATGGTGACCTCCTCTCTCTTTCCCTTTCTCATCTCAGCCGCTCCTTCCTTATATGGCGAGCCATAATGATACACGTTGTAAAGTCTGTGTAAGCACTACCTTCCGACACTAAAAGTGACCCTTAAGAGTGTAATGGGCCTATATTCCCCCTGGCATTGTGAAAAGGTGAGAAAAAAAACAATTTATAACTCTTTGTACTGCCACTTAAGGACTCCCATCACCAGTTTATTTGGGGTTGAATGAGGAAGCTTGTAATTTCCAGCGTTTCTAGAGGAAAATAGGTATCCTTAAGAAGGTGAATAGCCGGTTAAACTGCAGGTTTGGCGGCAGGCGTTTCTATGGCTCTTGAGTACGTGTTTGTGTGTTTGTTTGGAGCACAGAGATCAAAGCTCAGCAGAATGAAAACATCTAATGACAATATGGACGCCGGCGGCTCACAAAGGTCAACGTACCTGCGTTGTGAATTGCAGATGTCGAAAGGATTAGGTCTGAGTGATACTTGATATCGTTTGTACTGTCAACAAATTCCATAGAAATACCAAGACCAACATTGAATTGATCCTGAAGTATTATACAGCTTATTCCACTGTTAAACCTCGGAAGTGTTGCATAAACACTGAATATTATAATATTCCTGAATTTACTTGAGCCTATTATTTTCTTTTATCTCTCTTATTATTATTATTTATGTTCTTCCTTATGTAAGTATATTTGTTTTGCAACCCTTTTTACTCAGTGTTAAAATATTATTGTCAATGTTATTATTTTTATTATTATCATTAAACCATAGACTGTTTATAAAGATGGACAATGCATCTCCCCTTCCTCCTATCCAGACTTGAAGCCAAAATATCCCAGATACAAGCGCCGCCATCTTGCAGCAGTGATTCTTGGTTTCATCGAGACCCTTTGGCTTCACTTTTGGGGAGCAGTGAAGTCGACCATCTTTATATACTCTGTCTACATGTTAACCTATTAAAACAGCTTTTAAGAGTCTGTAGTTTGAAGAAAGGACTTCTGATCGAGGGATTTAGCTTAGTCAGGCTGTTGCTTCTACTCGGTTCCTTTGAAATGCTCGACGCAGACATGAGTCAACCTCAGTAAGCTTTTACTTTGGTTTAGTTTGCTAACTTCTAAAAACTGGACGTTATGTCGGTGTCCATCTTTATACTCCGAGGCCTCTTCATCTGCAAAGCAGGTATAATTCTGGATAAAGCCATCATAATTCACTCCTGTGCTTATAAGATTACACCGCAAGCAAGGAACCCAGGAGCGGTCGGTATTAGCGGGCCCGGGGAAATTACATCTTCTCTGTTCAATAAGTGCTCGGACTGTTAAGCAGCCTCGGTGTAAGACTATGGACCACAAGCGAAGCAAAAGCCTCTGAAAGCCTTTCCACACATTCGCCGAAAGAGCAGAGGAAGAGAGACGAGAACACGAGCCGCCGGTTGGAATGAGCAAAGCCACTCGCTATCAGCCTGTATTTATATGAAAGATATTTATTCAATTTCTGAGCTCGGGGGACGGCGAATGATAATCCGTTAAATGTCTGCACACACCTTCCCGGCTAGTGGCACCTTATTAAAATATGTAGATTAATTTGCGACCGGTTCAGCATGTGATTAGAAGCGCGTGGATTGCGGTGCTCGAGATTCAGCTCATATTTGCAATCTTCTAAATTTAACAGCGAGTGAGAGCTTGTCAATTAAACGGCATGAAATGATGAGGAAGAGCCAGATTCATCTTCATCTCCCTGTTTCATGCTCGAGTGGCCGCAGAGTTATCATTTACAGGGCTTCGCGTAATTGGCAGCAGTTTTGTTGAGCACCTCCGATTCGTGATGAATCTGTATTCTTCAGCCCGACAGCAGCTCAATACACTTTGGCAAAGTGCAGCCAGGCTTTGTCAATTATTGCATGTGTCACAGGGGGAAAAAAAAAATATCATGTCACTCCAGATGATGGAAAGGCATTAAGAGAGGGGTGAGGTAAAATAAGATCTTATGGAATTTAATGGTATTTATGTCACTTTGTTTGAAGGTGATTGATTTGCACTTTTCATTCTTCTACGTGTTGGGCTCTCTCCGCATTTAATTTGACTTGCAAACAGACACTTGATTTCAATCAGAGGATGCTTCTGTGACAAGCCGGCGAGACCGAGCGGCCTAAATGCTGCGTACGTTGTTCTGCTCCTTAGCACCACATCGTCAGAGGGAGTGAAGTCGAGATACTGGAGAAGTGAAACGGTGGCAGTTTCACCAAAACACCTATTCTTTATGAAAAATACCATTTACCCACTAACACCACAAACATCTGTCTGAATGTGTAATGCATATCTCGAGAGCCAGGTCTCGTAATTGGTAGGATTCTGATTTGCTATACGCCAGTTAATTACCTCATTCAAAGTTGTATATATATATAAGCCACATATGAACAGAAATAAGGCAAATTCAGTTTTATGAAAAACACAAACTATAAAATCTTCACTGCAGATAAACCAGGTAGGATGAATGTTGCTCAATCTCTTTGCAGGATGGTTTATTCGTATAATTATTGATGCTGCTACTCTGGTTCCTTTTTCTAAACAATGCTGCCATGTAAGCCTGTTTCCAGCAGGCCACAAAACATGTATAACACAGAAATAAATATCGATCAATCGATTACAATTTGTCAAATTTATTTTCCACTCGAAGAGAACTGTAAAGTACAACCCCCCCCTCTTTCTTCCCTGTGCAGGTATGAAGTGCCCTCCCTCCATTAACAACAATGTTAAAGCTTTCATTTCCCTCTTACAGTCCATATTGGCAGCTGGTCTTTGTCAACCTTTGACTGAGCTGAATGAGACAACGGAACAATGATCTGACAATGAGGTTCCTGCACGAGAAAGAAACCCTCTTTTGTCATCGAACACAATAACACGATGTGGGTTAATTAAATCTGAGCTAATAGGCAGTGATTGAGCCCCACATTTGACTCAAATCAAATTAGCTGTGGCTTCAGACAATGAGTGAGGCACGGGGAGGTCGCACAGGGCTCTGGAACTGGTTTGGATTGATCCGTGCAGAGGAAATCATGTCTCGCTCCCGCCGCAAGCATTACGGCGAAAAGGTAAATCACAAAAAACAACATATACAACATCCAACCGATGTTATCCCTCTAATCCACTGTATCCCTTTCATGTTAAGTTAGTGTATTTCACATTGTGTTTCCGAACTTTATCCGTGTAACACCCGACTATCAGCTGCAAAGTATGGTGCAAGTCTTTCGGGGGAAAGTTAAAGTTGACCTGTTGTGCTCTGTGACAGATATAGCCATGGGGCTTTTCCTTCCTACCAGACCTCAGCAAAGACCCCAGGGCTCAGGAAAGAAAGTGGTGAAACACACACGCACAGACACACACATACCCACACACACACACACACACACGCACACAGAGACGGAGATGTCTTGACAGTGTCTAGTTTCACCTCCTCTCAGCACTTTTCCATCCCTCTGGCAGGATTTTGCAATTCCACTTTTTACCCACTTGGATGGTCAAAAGTTTCAGCTCAAAACTAACACACTACTGCTGCATCGTTTTGTTGGTCCTGTGGGGAGGAAAGAACAAGAGAACCCCCCCCGCCCCCCCCCTTCAGTTAGTCAGAGAGTATTTAGGGGGAGTGAGTATAGGTGGTCTTCTCTCGTGCAGGTGAGCGTGCAGCAGAGCTGAGCTTGCTATGTACTGTAGGTAGATTGGTCTGGACAGGAGAGGCAGCCTGGTGCTGAGTGGCCGAGCTGACAGCGAGACAGGATTAGAGGCCGCTCCTGACATTTGGCACAACACCCGACCGGGGGCAGAGTTAATTTAACGGTGAGGGGTCACGGGGTCACAGGTCTGACCCAACCGCGGCTGGCAGGTGGAGAGCGACACAAGATATGCTTGAGCGCCACCATTCTGTCAGACGCAGCAGTATTGAAGTAGTACACGTCCGTGAAGATGGGTGTGTCCGGGAGAAAGTGTGTGTGTGTGTGTGCGAGCGCATGTGCGTGTTTGCACATGTGGATAAGTGTGTCTCCCAGTTGGGTGTGTGTGGTGGGTTCAGAACAGGAGCAGCAGGGCCTCCCTGGTCCTTCAGTCCTTCAGTCACTCACTTCCTCCTGCTTGACTGCTCTGCTCAGCCAGGCTGAAAGCTGCTCCGTTGTCAGGTTGGAGTGTGCTAATTAGGCTCCGGTTTAATTTTTCAGGATGCTCTACTGCCCTTTAAATGGCCATTTCAAATTCAAAGTGATGGTAATTGTACCGTGGCATGCTGATCTTGTAATCACCCTGGGATTTTTATGTTTTTTCTTCTTTCGCCTGGTATTTTCAATTTTCTTCCTCACACCTCTCTATTTAAATTTTCTTTGGACTTTCACTGTTTACCACAGAGATCCTCAGTGGGATGCAGCGCGCTGTCGTACCGCACCTCACTGGGCTCTGCTGATTGTGGGTCAGAGCCTTAATTGATAAACAGAGGAACGTAATTAAATGTCAATTAAATTTCTTCTGGAGGAAATTAGGAAAATTGGCTGCACCCAGGCTGGTTCCATGAAAAGCTAAAAACAAAAGGGGAACTAGAATAGTCACACAGGAGAACAAACACCTCTGTGTGGGGATCAACAGTCCATTTGAATTAAATCAACCTGCACTTACTCATAGAAATCAGTCCCATAAATATGGCTTCTTTTTTTTTTTCATCAAGATCTCTGTTACTTATTGAGAAATTCCCAAAAATGTAAAAAGCAAAACAAAACAAAAAGATGCAATGTTAGAGAAAATCCCCAAAAACTGGATCTACCCCAGAACCAGGGCTGCACCTTCCTCCAAATTTTGCAGCAATCCGTCTTCTAGGGTTTGTATAGATAAAAAGAAGATGGCATCTGAGGCATAACAACGCAGCTGGAAAGCAACAGTCTCCCCGGTGGAGGTCGGCTGCAGACGGGTTTATTGCAACATCCACCATCAGGTTGCTGAAATAGTGAGGAATCCACAGACAAGCCCTGCACCACACAGTAAAAGAAGCATCATGGGCTGTTCACACATTGAATCGTATTCTCCTATAATCTGGTAAACAGTCAGTGTTTAAATTGTGCTTTTCTAGTCTTGATGACCACTCAAATTCACAGAGATATTCATACAGTGCATCTATGAGGGGCAAATCAGTTTTCAGTAACTCAAATTTCAGTATCTTGGAGGTTCAGTATCTTGGAGGCTCAGTATCTTGGGGGTTCAGTATCTTCACAGCCGCCCCAATATGGATTCATATACTAGGAGGCCAGGTGGAAAGAGTTTGCAGTTAATCCGGAGCTTCTCACTCCGACTTCTCCGTTCACACATGCACTTCCTCCGGAGAAGATACAGCGGCTCTGCAGAGTTCAGTGTGTGAACGCAGCTTATGGAACCCGACTGATGACATGTCCCCAACATTCACTGCTGGTTGGAAACTGACAGTTCTCTTCGGCCGTATGTTGTCACTCCCAGAAGCCACCGGGTAAGAAACTGCACTAATCCGCTGCGTAAAAAAAATAACGGCCAACTTTTAATGACACATTCAGAGTGTGAGACGTGGGGAATGTGCACTAAGTAAGAGAAAACGCAGAAAATGGACAAATTACATTACTTAGAGGATGTATTCAGGGTGATTAACCTCATGTTACATTTTTTCATTTGGCTTACATCCCAGTCTAACTCTCCCAGATTAAACTGGTTGATGAGGAGAGCAGCTGGAGTTATTGGAACACTGGGGGGGGGGGGGTTATAGCCTCCTGGAAGAGTAATTGGGGTTAATGAGTGGTACTGTAAGGGAGGAAATTATTACATTTGGTCAAACTATGAAATCCTTCTCGCTGAAGTCATACATGAAAAAGAAAAAAATCAAAGGGGACTAATGTTCCAAGATTTGAAAAATGCTCCGGCGTGCATTAGCCCCTACACAGAAAACGTGTTTTATTTCTCTAATGACACCGTTTGCCATTGAAATCACCTCAACTTCTCCACGGCTGCAGCTGCTTCCTGCTTCTCTTCGGGGGAAAAACTCAAATGCACAATAGACCACGTGCATCCTCCTCAAAACTCTGTGACCAAATTAAAACTTTTCCCCGAACATAATTAATTTCAGTCCACAAATCTTAATTGATACCAGCGGGTGCATTTCCCCTTTGTTAGAAGTGGAAATACCCTCGGTGTTTGATGCTGTTTACTCTTGTCCTGGGCTGGCTCTGCTTTGTCAGGTGAGGTTTTATTTCTTCTTGAAAAGGATTCCTTGAAGTGACTCGGGTGTCAGGTTCGTGACGCTTCCTCTTTTCAATTGTCTTTGCACTCGGAGGAGATGTGAGGACGGGCGGCTCCTCAGCCGTCACAATATTGATACTGTACGATGGCTGTCGAGGCACAAGCCTCCTGCTTCTAATCTGCCCTGACAGACCGTGCAGCACATGAGTGATAGCAGGTGTGACATCGCAAATAAGAGATAAATCGAATGAAGTGAATAAAAAGAAAATAAAAACGGGAGGAAAAAGTTTTGGGGGAGTTTTCTTTTTCTTTTCCCTTTTTGTTTGTTTAATTCATTACTTGGTAGAAATATGGAATAAAGATGGAGGGGCTGTTATCGGTTTCTGTTTTTTTTTTAACTCTCCTTTCCTCTGATCCAACATCCATTTTCCTTTTCTCCTTCTGTTCCGAGCAGGAAGAGATGGCTGATGGGACGGTGGCCGCGGCCATTCATTGCGTCGGTGTCAGCCGTGGATTCATTTTCTCTTTAGAGGGAGACGTGGGACAGGATGCTTAGGACTGTAGAACAAAGGCAGACAATGGACTTCTTCAAAGAGACCTTGAAGACACTGATTCATCAGTCAGACAAGAAGCCTGTGGGCAGGTGTCTGGCCACAATGGGTCACTCACAGATACACACAGAGACACGCACACACACACACACACACAAACAAAAGGCACAGGGAGACAACACACATGCCAGCTAAATCAACTCCTTGCTTTCATTGTGATGCTGTGAGATAGATGGGGTCGGGATGGCACCTTTGTCCCAGAATGCAACAGACCCGGCAGCACGAGGCTCTTTGTTACGTCGTGGGTTCAGAGTCAATACCGTCTCTGTCTCTGGAGTCAGACACAAGTGATTTAACAAGGTGGCTGCCGGCCAGATGAATGTCAAGGGCTTTCTTTTCCCTTTTTTATTAATGAATCATTAGTCATTAATAGCTCTGTTAATGGTTTATTTAGTATAAATAGAATCAAGCGAGTACTGATAGTTTAGTTTTACCTATAAATGTTCCAACACCAGCATCGGACAGGACTCTGATACTGCCAAAAATGCGGGGGATTGGGAAATACACAAATCACTGTATCCATCACTAAATCACGTCTTTAAAGTGTATCAGTTTCACCTGGATAAAGGTGTATTTTTCTTTCTCGGGAATCTTTTCTTCTTTGCCACTCCACAACAGCAGCTGCCTTGTACTGCCACTGATTTAAGAGAGGTGAAGGCAAAGTAATTTCTGATAGTGTAGCATTAGCCGGAGCTAGCTAAAACGCACAGAATTTGGCAATATTTAACTCTGAAAAGTCCCACAAGTAAAATGGAAGGTGTACAATATGCAAGACTTCAGTTGTGAGGGTGATACCAGTGCTGCTAAATACTACACAATGTATGTGGGCGGTACAACAATGAGAGAAATCTTTTCTTCCACACAAGGTTAGTAGTTAGTTTTAAATGCACTGGTATTGTATCAGAACTCAGTAAAGGCAGAGTAGAGAACATCCAGGTATCAGATTCAGTATTGGATTGGAAAAGCATCTCTAGATTTACATTATTAATTTAAATGTTATGACTTGTGAGAGAGAAATTTATTTTTTGGTCTTAACATGAATCGTAAAGCAAAAGCGTATTAAGTTAAAACGGGGATGCAACAATTAATAAACCTGTCAATCACCCCAAAAATGATTTTCACAGTCAAGTGATGAGTTGCTCCTGGAAAAAAAAATGCCAAACACCAAATGTCAGGATTTTCTACTTTTCTCTGCTGTACATGTTTTTTCATAAATGCATATTTGCGGGTTGCTGGTGTGAACAAAACGACAGCAGGTGGGTAAATACAGAGCAGGTCTGAATCCCAGCTCTGACTTTAAAATGTGCATTAAGTATATAGCATGTGTCTGTTCTTCACTGCACTTAATCACCCATTAAAAGCTGGAATAGGGGCATAACGTTTAATGGGAATGGCTTTTGTACTGGTGGCCGAACCCCCCTGAGAAAATTATTTTGTTTTTCTCTCACTTTTCTGAGTTGATGCCAATTTAAGTCCACCCCCCCCCCCCCCCCCCCCCTCCTCCTCCTCCTCCTCCTCCCACAGGAAAGACTCTTGAAATTGTTCATTTACCGAGAGGAAGAAGTTGAAGGCCAGGACATTCTTTTTTTCTGTCAGATTTGTAAAGATTATTCCCATCATGATCCTATTAGCCACAGAGAGAATGTGACTACTTAAGATGGATTTATGGAAAAACAGTTATCCCCGAAAAAACATTGGTCTGTGAATGAATCCAACCCCCCCCTCCCCCCCATCACCTACCCCACCGAACTTATTCCCTCTGTTAATTCGATTCAAGAGGCTACATTTGTGTTCTCAAGGCCAACAAGTCTGAAAGTCATAATCCCAGACCACAAGTACCACTTCACGTTTCCCAGCAGGCTCCTTTCCTGGAACTTTGGGAGTGCTGAGGCGGAGCTGATTTGGTGAGGGATTAATCTGCCCCAGCACCTGCAGTCTCTGTAACCAGCCCCGTCCTGAACCACAGAGATTGGTGAGAATCCCACAACACCAGGTTACCAGAGGTAAAGAGGTCCAACCACTGAAATCCAGGAAAACGTTTGATCACGTTGAAATTGTTTTGTATAATTTCACGCATTAAGGACATCTAAAGAAGGGGCGACAAGCCATAGTTCACCGGTGGTTCGTTAATAAATGAATTCCTTCTCGTGCACTCATCCTAATGAGTGAGGCTTACCTTCCCCTGCCCTTCAACAGTTTATTCTCCTCAGGTCAGAACCCCAACGCAAGACCCCTGCGGCTGGCGCCATATGTGAGCGGAGCAGGGGGTGGTGCAGTGGAAGCCTGCTGGTCATGCCACTGAGCTCAGGTAGGTTCCCCGAGCCGGATCCCCCCCACCCGGGCACCCAGGGGAGAGGAGGTGTTAAAACCTGAAGGGCCTTTGCCTGGTTCCCCCTGAGCATGCAACCATCTGCTCCCCGCCCCCGCCCAGCTGGCCACCTTTGATCCCACCAAATTTGAGCTAAAACGAGGATGATGACAGAGGTCTTCCAGTTTGTGCTGGAGGAGAGAAGGGGGGGGGGGCGGCGGAAGAGCAGAGGTTCACGGACTCGAGATAGAGAGAAACTTGGCGATGACAGGGCTACCCATCCGAACTAGAGGGAATACATTCTCCTTTCGCCTATGAGCTGAGTATCGTTGTGAATATGCAAACAAATACGTTACAGTCTGAGAGAAATATAAAAAAATAACACCAGGCTGTCATCACCATTAAACTGCATACTGTACAAAGACAAAATTACCCGTAGATTTTCCAGTTATCTCTAAATATATATGGAGCCCTTCCATCTATCTTCCCTAATGGCGAGGAGCACACTTTGACCGTGGCTATGTAATTGCGACATCTCATATCTGTAATTAAAAAACGTCTCTCAAACAGATGTAAAACCTGACCCGGGGTCAAATAAAATTGATATCAAAATGATCAGAATTATGGATCAGAGCCAAATGGCGTCTTTCCCCCGTGATTAAAAGAGGATTTTGACCTAAACGAGCAATTCAGTGATGAATCAGTGGGGGCGCACACAATCAGCATTGTGCTCCCGTCGACCCGCCGCCAAATTGATTCCGCGGAAAATATCATGTGAATAATTAAACGCATTGATTAAACAGTGAGATAATATTTAATTAAGGTGGCTCATTAGAATTCCTCGCGCACCACCATTTATGGGTCATTAAGACAATTAATTAATTAAGTACCCACTAACTACCAAAAGGAATTCAATCTATAATGAGTACATGTTTTTTGAAGAAGTTAATTAGGTAATCCCCGCTCCCGCAAAGTCCTGTGTACAGAATCTAATGTGAACTACAATTACTGTTAAAACTTGCTGAAGTTCTTGACAAAGGACGCAGCCGGGAACAGTTGGACTTCTTAATTTGGGAAGAGAACGCACGTGCGTGTAAAACAAAGTTTGGAGATGAGCTCAGCTGCTCTTGAACTATACAACCTTTTCCTTGATCAAACAGGAATCTGTGGGAACTGAAGAGAGGCAGCGAATTAGAGAAGACGTTAGACGTGAACAACATTCACATCAGAGCATCATAAATATTCGGTAACTATTTTTGATAACTGTTTTTTTTCCAATGATGAGATTGTGTTTTGCCCGCTGACCATTTGTTTGTTACATTTTAATATTACACAAAAACTACAATACTGATTTCCATACAACTTGGTGGAAAAATGTGTTATGGGTCAGGGAAGATTCCATAACATTTTGGCGATTGGGGTTAGTGCATTTTTCACAATTTTTTCAATTTTCCCAAGGAATCATTCATGGATTTTACGAGTTTGTAAATGCACTCTACAGAAAAATCCAAACATTCTCTTATTAAAGCTGAATTTTGTCTTTTTTTGTCTCTTCTTAACAGTGTAGTTAATGTACATGTTTTTGTTTTGGACTGCTGGTTGCACATTTAATGTCACTTTGTACTTTCAGACGCAATTTGATGTTCACTTTCAGCTGTTTTCTTTTTTTCTATCTACCAAATGGATAATTCCTCAAGAAAAAAATTGACAGATGAATCTAAAGAAAGTAATCAAACAGCTGCAGCCCTACTAAATACTGAAATGACATATGGAAGTTTGACAGTAAAAATGTCAGCTCTTAAACCTCAAAGACAAAAGTTTGTAATTCAAATGATTCTTCGAGCGCAAAAACTCATCCCCGGTTTTGCTTCCTTAGCAGCGGAAAAATTCTAAATCAAACGGAGGTCTGTGGGGAAAAAAACACACATTTCTATTAAGGAAATCCTTGACATGAAATATTTTGGGAATGCTTGATCTATATTCTGCAGAGGGAAGAAGCCAAGGTGGAGAAGTGACAGCCAAAGCAGCCCCGTGTATGATCCGGGGTGAGCTCCCCCGGTGCGATCCCTCGTCCCTGTAGCGTGAACAATCCTCAGACGTGATCTGTCAGGCTAACCGGCTTGCATAAATAAAATCGGTTATCTCCCCATCCCTTTGCCTCCCTGTCCGCACTCGGGCTGTATTTAATCACGCGGGAGGAGGTGGGGGGTGCGCGGGATAGAGCCGTTTTTCTGCCAGAATAATCAGAGGGCCTCCATGTGTCCTGGTCATATGTATTAATCCTGCCTTTCCTATGGCTGGCCTTATCAGCTACCAAAGCCCAGCTCTCTTGGGATCTGGGCGGCTGTCTCAGCGCCCTCTAATCTGCCCTGAGAAATTGTTAACAGGATGTAAATGCGTCCAGGGATGATATATGGCTTCTTGTATAACATACATGTTATTGTTAAGCGTTTTGCATGCAGGCTCTGAGATTATGCACACAGAGAATGGAAGAGATGGTATTGATTGATGGAATAACAAATGTCGAATATCGTTTTAGATGCAAATGATCACACAGGGGTTACGGGGCCAAATCTTATTTTTTTTGTGCCGCTTATGGATATGGACAAGGATGAAATAGTGGTGGGATTGGACGACTTATCTCGGGGCAGCTTTTTTAGTTTAATGGAATGTAGGTGAGGGAAGAAACGTGGATTCTACCATCAAGAGTATTACATTACACAAACGTGTGTATCACGGAGGAAAATTTGGATTTCATGAACTGACTGGGTTTTCCAAAAACCTCTCAGGGACGACGCGAGTCACGTTTCAGTTTTAAAACATCTCAAGGTGTCGTTTGCAATTAGACACTGAGGGAGAACAGGACACAGGCTTTGTTTTTTTTCGACAACAATCCCATCCTGTCAATTTCATTCAGAAACTGGTTTTAAGTCGGATGCATTTCTATATTGATGTATGTTATTTCATCTCCACTCTGTCAGAGAGAAGAGGCAAATCAGTGATGTGCGTTGGAAATGTTCCTACAAAGCTGTCAAGAATTGTGTCTTTAAGACATCAATAAAGCATGTGCTATATAACTGTCACCTGTACGCAGCATATTGTATCTTATCAGAGTTATTTACAGTATATTTCCCCGGAATAAGCATAACGGAGAATGTCTCTGGCTCCAGCTGGAAAAGAAAATGATTCATTAATCCACGTGTTCCAATCGTGAATGTCCTAGTTTTGTTGTCTTTTACTTTTCTTTTGTTTTGCCGTGTTCAGAACAAAGACGGTATCGGTGTCACTTCCTGTCAACATTGGTTAGGACTCAGCATCAGTTCCGACGGACAGGAAGCTGTGTGATTTTTCTGTACTACAGTAATTAGATCCCCCCCTCACCCCACCCACCCCCCCCCCTCTCTCTCTCTCTCTCTCTTCCTCTTCCGTGCAAATGCGATGCAAAGCATCTCAAAGTAGTGTCTGCCATGATTAAAGACAGCTCATTATCTGTGGCTAGTCTCCGTCTGATTCGAGCCCCCACAGAGGAACGTGCACAAACCAAAGAGAAAGGCACAATTGCCCTTGTCACCCAAAAGAGGATCTGCCTGTTTCATATTTTCAGCTCCACCCACTCCTGAATTGGTTGTTTGATTTAATTTTTCTCAGTCTTAGCTAACATCATGTTTTCTGAACGTAAATTATTGGAACCATTAACAGTGAGGGGGTTTTATCTCTGAAAGGAAGAAAACAAAAAATAATATATTTGCTGATATTTTCAGTATCACTTAATCTATTGGTAATTGTATTAAGATTTATAGATCATTTAGTCTAAAGATTTACGAAAGATAATAAAAAAAGGGGGGAAATACTTCTCAAGTCCAAGTGGAGTTCTTCAAATGTCCAAAACCTAAACGCACAAAGAGCTGTTCACCTGATCATTGGTCCTGTAGTTTCAATTGACAATTGCATTGATGAGTCCCAGCCACTGCTGCTACAGAGCACTGGTCACCCATCTATTCAAATGTTTATTGAATGTATCACGTTTCCAAATCGCATCAAATTCTGTCTTGAGCCTTTAACAACACACATGCCAAGTGTGACACTGAAAAGATGAACGGTTCTCCAGATACAGTGTGTTACACATACAGACAGAAACATTTCTTGAATTAGCATAAGATGTGTAATAAAGAAAAGATGCAAAGTCTCTCATTTAAGAAATTGGAGACAGATATATTATTTTAAATAGCTGCCCATTAGTTTTACGTTCTGATAGAATAATCAATTAATTCAAACTGTCTCAGCAACAGTCTGTGCCATTTTTTAAACATTTAAAAAACACATTTCCTCAAAAATATCTTACCTATGTTTGCTGATCAAACGATTATTGGAATAGTGTCAGCTCAATTCTACTCTTAATACCTTGACCAAATCTTGATGATGGTTCAGAAAACAAAGAAGAACCATGATGGTGTTTAACCTTCCCAGCATGCCTTGCTCCACTCGGAGACACCTGACAACATCCTGGAACGTATCTGACAGAAGTGACAGAACCTGGCAGGACGGAGGACACCCGAACAGGAGCCGCACATCCAGAGCCTCCTCAGGGAGACACAGGGGGACACAGGGAGACACAGGGAGACAAAACTGAACGTTACGTCTCTCCAGCTTCTATAATTATGACAAAATCAAATGTTGAGCTGGGTCCCTGCATGGTGGCAACTTTTAATGGAAATGTTACAAATGAGGAGCTCAGATAATGAATACCTTCTGACCAGTCTCAGCAGCGTCTCCCAGCACGACGGTGCCAAGAAGAGGACATTTCTCAAGCTGGGGACTGATTAGGCCGAGGATGGGACTCGGCTGGAGGACGGACAGCGCGGCGCTTCCCCAGAGAATAAATTTGCACCTAGCCCATCCAGAACAATGGGCCTCTGCTTTCGCACTGTGCACCGGGCGTAATTAAAAAACACGGCTAATTTGCACACTCTACTTTGCTTCAAAATTGGAAATCGAGTTCACCACTGAGTCTGTTAATTTACACAGGAAACTGCCGAGCGCTGCCGGCTGCGAGGGGGACGGGGCTGTGATGGGTTTGACAGCTGACTGGACAAAGAGCGGACACTGTGAAAACATCCACAGTGCGGGGCCCGGCACCTCGCTCGCTCCCCACTATCTCTGTTCCACGCCGTGTTCAGGGAGGGGGGGCAAAAAACAGAACTTTGATTCAACATAGCCGAGGAATAATCCTAACTGCTTCATAGTGTGGGATAATCTCCATAAAGTGAAATCACAGAGGGGCGGACGGGGGGGAGCGGGGAATCCTGACATGCCTCCTCTGACAGGTGACCGGATTGATGCTTCGCCGAGAAAATGTATATCGCTGAAAAAGGCGGATGAATTATGACAGTTTTCATATTAAGCGGACTTATCTGTGGCAAAGAGCATTAAGAGCGCCAAGTACATCGACCGATACTATCACAAATTGACCTGCCAATCACCTTGTCCTGGCTTCAAAGGTGCAGATAAGGTATTCGAGGTCATTGAAAGCAGATTCCGCCGTCTGCCGGCCGTCCTCTTTACCTTTATCAGAGACGTTTCCGGAGAGAAAGCGCCTCGGCCTCTCTTGCAACATGAGAGAGATCTTTGATAATTCACCCAGTCTTTGGGCAAAGGGAGGTTATTTCACAGCTAGGATTGTACAATCTAACTGAAATAGCCCTTTAATACTTCCTCCACGTCTGCGTAGGCTCGGCAGCGGTGGGGTCGCGCAGGGGGAACTCTCCAAGGCTTACGAGGTAATCTCGCTGATATTTATTCGTCTAATGACGACTAAGAATGTAAACTGATGGCTACATTCATTCCGCGATGACCCCGACGAGTCTTACGTATTAAAGTAATGAATTGTACATAAAAGCAGCTCCAAATCTTCAAGTCAGACATAGCGTAAGCTCCAGCGTGGAGAAATCCCAGCAAGGTATTAAAGTTAGCAAATGGTAGATAATACCAAAAGATTCAGGAGATGTATGTCCAACAATGATCCGGTGAGGGTGAATTAAAGCTCCTGGCAAATTGGATGTAACTAAGACTTAAATAAAGACTCTGATATTGTAGACTCAAATTTATAATGCCATCCCCCCGTGTTCCTTATTTGAAAATTCTCAGATGGAATTTAGACGGAGACTAAAAACAAATTCCATCTTCAAACAGCTTAGTGTACATGAGATAATTACATATTTTCACAGCTCAACTGTGATTTAGGAGGAGAAGAAAAGACGTCAAAAGTGCGGCTCGAGTTGCTCCTGGGAGATAAAGGAGGCGAGGCGAGGAGCGCCGGAGACAGAAAGTCGAGGGCAGAGGAGAGTGTTACTTTTTGGGGACGGTGGGGGGGGGGGGGGGGGGATCACTCCTCACGTTGAGCCGGAGCTGTCGTACCTGTCGCTGCGGCGCTGACAGGCGGTTTGTTTGGACGGGGAGGGTCAAGCAAGGAGCAGGGGAAGTGAAAGAATGCTAAGGACACTCAAAGTTAGTGATAGCGAGAGGGGATTGGGCGGCCGAGGTGACATTGTGATTTATTGACTCCTCAGTGGGTTAGCGTGACCCCAGTTTGAGGTCACTGTAACACAGCCACGGGTAAGGGGACATTTTCGTGAGCCTTATGTTCACTTCTACACAAACTGGGCAGCGTGTGTGGTTTCAGAACAACTCATTACATAAACGTCAAATTTGAGTAATTTTACCTTTTATCTGTGACATTTTTATTTGCACTTCAAATCTATATATTGATTGTTTAACGGCAAGGCAAAAACATTTCCTGTCACAGCTTGCCAAGTCCAGGCCGAGGTCTTAAATGTCCAAACCTGAACGTATTCTCTTTTGAAAAAAAGGACACATACAAAGAAAAGACGTAAAATGTCTTTATTGAGAAATTGGAACCATATATTTTGCATTTTTATCTAAATAGTTGCCGATTATAGAACTGAACTCAGTAGACCGCATTCCTCCATCAAGCTGCACCCCTTTGCCCGAACTCCCAGAGATCAATCCCTTAAATATGTCTGATTTTCTTCATTAGATCCATATGTTATTCCCTGATAAATTATCTAAACTATCTTGCAATACTAAAGAAAGAGTTCCGCCCCCTGATCCATATCAGCACCAAAATGAAACAGGTTCTTCCTTGACCCAAACCTCATCCTTCGAACAAGTTCCTGTGATAATCCGTTGTTTTTGCGTAATCCTGTTTACAAACAACAAATGGACGGGGGTGAGAACATGATCTCCTCGGTGGAAGTAAAGATAAAACTTGGTTATTATCCTTGCAGTGGACTGACCTGATAATCTTGTGGTTAAAAGGTTACAAAGCAGCCGTCCCTCTCACTTCAGCTGAGGCCTGCTCCCCCTGCAGCAGTTGTTTTTTTTTGTCTTGTTTACTCAACATTGGCTGGCGTCCATGTTGTCATCACCTGTGTAATGACTCAGCCCCGAGTGTAAAGCTCTAATGAGGAAACACACAAAGGCGCTCATTTTTTTGGTATTGCAGAATTACACAGGAGATACAGTATGAAGCCAGCTATCCAAACACAGAGCTTTTCATGCGGCCTGTTGTTTGCCGGGCGTTTGCCTTGCGTGGCCATGGGGGCAGCTGTTGACACTGTTACCACTGCATTTCCTGTTAAGCCTACCAGCTGCCTCTTCTCTATTCTCCACGGCCCCCTGGAAGGGCGGGTGAACAAGTGTTACCAGCCGTCTCGACGACAGACAGCTCCTTTCTGCCTCTGGCTGCTACTGTATCACTCGGCTTTCGTGGCACAAAGAAAACCAGCGAGCGTGGAGACCACAGTGGCCTGACAATGCACCTCACCGGGCCCTCTCTTCTTAACACATGCCCTTCATGCTGCAGGTTCAACCGGAGAGTACGCAAGGTGGACTGGGTGCCACGTGCACAATGCTAACATGGCTGAATCTGAATACATGTCTGCATACAACCTGACCACATTTGATGCAGCTGAATACACAGTGGTTAAGTACCTCTGCAAAGGAGGTTATATGTTTTTATCAGCTTTTGTGCGTGTGTTAAGGAGCAGCATTACCCAAAAGCTACAAGAGGGAGTTCCACAAAGCTCAGTGGAAGGATGCCACACTTTCTTTTGTCACAGAGATGTGGCATTTTTCAACATTTTCATTGATTTCTCAGAGAATGATCCATTGATTTATATCCAGCCCTGATCCAGATCCGCACCAAAATGATGTGGGTTCTTATCTGACCCATGCCACATCCTTCCACAAAGTTTCTTGGAAATCCAATCTGTTGTTTTTGTGTAATCTTGCTTCCAAATCAAGCCAAACAACAAACAAACAGGCCGGGGTGAAAACATAACCTCCAAGGAACTGGATATGAAGAGAGAGCATTTTCTTTTAGGTTCATAGAACCAGTTTCCCACAAAATTGAAGAAGCAAAACAAGCATCTTATGCATGAAGCATCAATAACATGCCTCCTCTTTGAGTCACGTATAGTGGGAGCACTGCAAAATATCCATATATGCAAGTATATGTTTGTGAATGTGTATAAGGGCCACCGCATCCCCCTCCATCTTCAAATATTGACTGTCAGGCAGAGTGAGGAGTATTCGAGTAATTAGTTTATATGCATAAGAAAGACAGCGGAGGACTTGTGATGTAAATGGATCGCCGCCACTTCGGGAAGCCAGCACAACAATCACCAGAGCCTCCTTTACACATAGCCTGAGATCGATAATGAAATCTGACCATTTTGACGGGACGGGCGCTTTTAAGAGCAGACTTTGAAAAAGTTCCTCGTCGTTATTAACGGCGGCGGTTTTCTCTTGGGGAAGGGAGGGTGGGGGGGCTGCTGAGAAGGTGTCACATGATTAAAGTGGCGATCGGAGATAGCAGGATCGGCAGGGTATGGGGAGAGATAAGAGGAGAGTAACCATGTTTAAAGTGTGCTGTGATCAGCCATTGCATGAGGGAGAGCCATGACAGGTGTACTGCAGATAGGCTCGCTGCGAGGAAAACAAGGAGCGGGCGACTCCTCCAAAGCTCCGCCGCTAAAATTAGAATATCTCAGAAGATGTGAGCAATGGACTGTTAGATCAGGGGAATGAGGATTTAATAAAAAAGAAGGTATTTTTATTCAAACTGTTAATGACCCTCCCTTGCTTGTGCATATTGTTAATTCAACAACAGTGGGAAATATAGCTTCACAAAGATGAAGGAGCTGTTCTGTCTCGCCAAGGAATAACAAAAGTAAGGCCAAGCAGCACTGGAGGACGAGGCCAGCCCGGAGGTAAGGTAGCTGTGGAAAGAGAGAGAGAGAACGAGAGAGAGAAAGAGAGCGAGAGATAGAGAGGGTGTTTATTTCGTACTTTACAGACCTGCCTTGTCAGCATATCAAGCTCGGAACCAATGTCTCAAACGTGAAGCCGCAACGAGAGAGAGTTAGCGAGAGAGCGAGAGAGAGAGAGAACGAGAGAGAGAGAGACGCCTCAACCGCTGCAACATTCGATAAATATAATAAACATCCCCGTGAAACAAATTGTTCATAAGCTACCTGTTTAATTTTTCAGATCTCCTTGAACCATATATTTCCTTATTAGTTTGGAGACGTTCGCTTGGCTTGAGTGGATGGATGATGCTGTCAGGGGCCTGGGCATTATGGCGGCTCTGTGTGAGTGATTTCTACCAAGGAAAGCCTATTAGGCCTGACAGGGGGATGATGATATTAGGCCATCATCATTCAGGAGACACCGCCCCCACCAACCCCACTACACCCTCATCCATCAGACAGCCCAAAACACCCAGCCATGCTCCCTCCTTTCCTCGCTCCCCCTGACTCCCTTACCCCTCTTACTCTCCTTCATTCCTCTTGCTTTCCTTACCATTCCCCTCCATCCCACTACTCCCTGGCAGTCCTCCCTTCCCCTTCCCCTTCTCCCTCATCCCCTTGTTTCTTATTTTCATTTTGTCATATATCTCGGTCTATCATGTTCCCTCTCTTCCCCCCCCCCCCCCCTTCTCTCTCTCTCTCTCTCTCATTGATGGCGAACACAAAGACAAATTCTGCCCTTTTCTTAGCCCATGAAACATTTAACATTTCATTCCAGGTCTTGGCAGACGCAAGTAAAAAATGACCTAATGAATCTTACTTATTGTCTAGCCGGGGTGCAATCACGAGCTAAATATGAGATCCCTGTCCCCTGGCATGTATCCATCGTCTTCTTGGACTTCCATGTTCTTGCTCATCCACAGCGATTTAGACCTTTACTTTGAAACAATGAAAAAATGGGCGAGCCACGGAATTTCAAAAACTCCCAGGTAAGCATTTAGTATTGTTACTAAAATTAAATAACTCATGAAAACCAAACTTATCAGAAAAATTGACACTTAATATTTGAAAACAATATATTTGGTAAATGGTATTTATATAGCACTTTTCTAGTCTTGATGACCACTCAAAGCGCTTTACAGTACAGTTCTTACATTCACCCATTCATACAGTGCATCTATTAGCAGCACTTACAGTGCCTTGCATAAGTATTCACCCCCTTTGGACTTTTCTACATTTTGTCATGGTATAACCACAGATTAAAATTTATTTCATCATGAGTTTATGTAATGGACCAACACAAAATAGTGCATCATTTGGAAGTGGGGGGAAATATTACATGGATTTCACAATTATTTACAAATAAAAATCTGAAAAGTGTTGAGTGCATATGTATTCACCCCCTTTACTGTGAAACCCCTAACAAAGATCTGGTGCGACCAATTGCATTCACAAGTCACATTTGCAAGTCACATAATTAGTAAATAGGGTCCACCTGTCTGCAATTTAATCTCAGTATAAATACACCTGTTCTGTGACGGACTCAGAGTTTGTTGAGATCATTACTGAACAAACAGCATCATGAAGACCAAGGAGCTCACCAAACAGGTCAGGGATAAAGTTGTGGAGAAATATGAAGCAGGGTTAGGTTATAAAAAAATATCCAGAGCTTTGAACATCTCTCTGAGCACCATAAAATCCATCATAAGAAAATGGAAAGAATATGGCACAACCGCAAACCTACCAAGAGGAGGCCGTCCACCCAATCTGAAGAGTCGGACAAGGAGAAAATGAATCAGAGAAGCAACCAGGAGGCCCATGGTTACTCTGGAGGAGTTGAAGAGATCCACAGTTGAGGTGGGAGAATCTGTCCACAGGACAACTATTAGTCGTCTACTCCACAAATCTGGCCTTTATGGAAGAGTGGCAAGAAGAAAGCCATTGTTGAAAGGGATCCATAAAAAATCCCGTTTGGAGTTTGCCAGAAGCCATGTGGGAGACACAGCAAACATGTGGAAGAAGGTGCTCTGGTCAGATGAGACCAAAATTTAACTTTTTGGCCTCAATGCAAAACGCTATGTGTGGCGAAAACCCAACACTGCCCATCACCCTGAGCACACCATCCCAACAGTGAAACATGGTGGTGGTAGCATCATGCTGTGGGGATGCTTCTCTTCAGCAGGTACAGGGAAACTGGTCAGAATAGAGGGAAAGATGGATGGAGCCAAATACAGGGAAATCCTTGAAGAAAATCTGATGCAGTCTGCAAAAGACTTGAGACTGGGGCGGAGGTTCATCTTCCAGCAGGACAATGACCCTAAACATACAGCCAGAGCTACAAAGGAATGGTTTGGATTAAAGAATGTTAATGTCTTAAAATGGCCCAGTCAAAGCCCAGACCTCAATCCAATAGAGAATCTATGGCAAGACTTGAGGATTGCGGTTCACAGACGGTCTCCATCCAATCTGACTGAGCTTCATCTTTTTTGCCAAGAAGAATGGACAAACCTTTCCATCTCTAGATGTGCAAAGCTGGTAGAGACATACCCCAAAAGACTTGCAGCTGTAATTGCAGCGAAAGGGGGTTCTACCAAGTTTTGACACAGGGGGGTGAATACTTACGCACCCAACAGATGTCAACTTTTTTGTTCTCATTATTGTTTGTGTCACAATAAAATTAATTTTGCACCTCCAAAGTACTATGCATGTTTTGTTGATCAAACGGGAAAAAGTTTATTTAAGTCTATTTGAATTCCAGTTAGTAACAGTACATAATGGGAAAAAGTCCAAGGGGGGTGAATACTTATGCAAGGCACTGTATGTTGTTCTATGAGGGGCCAATCAGGGTTCAGCATCTGTCCCAAGGACACTTCTGCATGCAGATGGGTCAGACTGGGGATCGAACTACCGACCTTCAGGTTGAAGACGACCGCTCTACCCCTCAGCCACTGCCGCCCTTTGACATGTACTTGGATTTTTTGAGTCTAATCCATGTCCAATCCTAATATTGAAGAACCAAAACTTCTGTTGGTCATAGATTCTGAGGTGTTATGTTAGCAGAGGCAAATGTTGCCCCAAGCCACTAGCTGAGCGGGGATCAGTAACAAGCTACAGAAGTTTGGTTTATAGTGTATTTTTAATCATGAGACAAGGCCAAGCAGACATTAACTAAGTGTAACTTGGGTTCCACAATGTGTATGTGCTTAGCTCTCTATCACTCTATAACAGAACGTAAATGAAAGAACGTAAACACAGCTAGTGTGGAGGAATATAATTAAAGCACAGACTAATCAGACTACTATAGAATAATCAACAGCATGTGTCTATGGGTGAAGTTAACTCCTTATAGAAGTCCAGCTCAAGTATCTTTACATCCTACAGATGATTTGACAGGTTTGATTCCCACATAAATCAAATCTATCGCAGCTGCGTGTCATACCTACTTGATTATTTTCTATATAGAGGGCAGCACTGACCGTTTTCTGTTCCCAGAGGATTAGACAGCAGAGAGCAAATGGAGGGAGTTCTTCTTGGTAATCCATCTGACCCCCGAGTCTCACTCTGTGCCCTCGCACCCTTTTGTTGGGGTGTAAACCCCGACTGACCTTAGCTTTGGTCCAGGGTGCCCGTAGCTGTGACCCCAGAGACCCCGAGTCCAGCGGCGGAGCGGGACCCGGAGGAGCTCCATTGATGAGGAGAGCTTGGCCGGGCCTTCGCTCTAAGCTGGTTTCACATGGTGATCAGAGCAGCCGATGGCCGCCTGTTGGCCTTGACAATGGAGGGTTTTTGTGCCAACAGTCAAAACGTTGCCAACAAGCCGCTGCTCTCGCAATGTTCATTGTCAGGACAAAACTGTTTTGGTAAAGTTAAGGCCTTGATCAAACAAGCCTTTGTCTTGCGCTCCAACACGAGTATATCTCCCTGATGGAATTTCAGAGCTACATACTTGAGCACATAAATAAATTGACACATTTATAAATAAACTCATCTAAACAGTTGGAATACCGGCTCCCCGGCACTTTGTTCAAGCTCCCTCGATACGATAAGTGAACGCTTTAATTGGAGCTCATTATGCGTCACATACGTTTGAAACGCTGATGATTCCAAAAAACATTCAGGCCAATTTCAGTCCTGTGGAAAGATGCCAGCAGAGAGAGGTCCACCACTAAGACAGCCTTCTCCCAGGAGAGCACTACAGATCTTCAAACAGCATTCATGCTTTACTGCTTTCCATCACGTCCTCTTTGAATATTGTCAAAACTTTCATTATGACATGACAGGGTTTGCTATGCAGATGCAGGTCAGATGCTTTTTAAGACGCCCCGCCCATAGACTCTTTCTTTTTGTCAGTCATGGCTGCTTGGTAAAGATGCTACTCCAGGCGTTAGTCAATAGGGTTCCTGATGTCTTCATGTATTCTCCACGTCTCCTCGGGCCGTCACAAGGGACCTGCAAATGATGCCTGACAGATTTCTATAGGAATGATTCAAATAAAGAATTGAGAGTATAGATTTTTTTTTTTTTACTGTTCTGTAACCTTTGACCATGTGAACTGCATTGTCACAATAATCCCAATTGTATCCCGTCAAGCTAACACATGCCACATACTGGAGGAATAAAAACATAATAATGTGTTTATTTACATACTTAGAAGGTAGATTATGCATCGGGATGTAATGTGAACTGTATGTATTGTGCACATGACTGCAGTATTTCAACAAAATGATTTTAAAGGACGTGTCAGATTTTAGTTCAGTGCCAGCCCCCCCCCCCCCAAAAAAATAGATAAGGGATTACCTCAGATGTAAAATATGTCAGTGTGATCAAAATGAGAGGAGCAGATCGAGCAGTGGCTTTAAAGATCTTATGCAAAACATGATATCTCCCCTTCCCTTTCCATTAACTGGCCGTATTGAATTACTTAATATGGTATAGACATTTTGCCATGAAGCAATTAAAGGATTACTCTGGTATAAATGGCACTGGCCGTTTGCTGTTTTGCATACACATTCAGGTTCAGAGCTCCAACTGTGAACGTCAAGCTGCACACGAGACATGCAGGAGGAAGAAAAAAAATAGAATACTACATACAGACTGATGACAGTTACTGTAACAAAGAAAATTCACATCCGTCTACGAGCGAATGGACGTCGCAGCGTTTTCCAGACAAAGTGACGACAGCAGGTTCGACCACTGCAAACAACTTCATTTGATCAGCTTTATGTAAAGCAGTCATCTCACGGGGCTGGGGGGGGTTGGTGAGGAGATTAATTGCAAATGTTTACAGTGGAATTTGGACTGTGTGTTCACGATAATCCCGCCAGGAACCACGCAGAAGAGAAATAACAAATTAATAACAATGGGAGCCTTTGCTTATCACAGGGCGCTGTCTGTTCAGTGTGCGAGGACTCCAGACGTCTGCCAGTCCCAAACACTTGCACGTACAATGTTACATGTTTATTTAAGAACCCAGCCATGGTTGCAGGCTCCTTACAAGGAAATGTTTGCTTCTTCTTCTTCTTCTTCTTCTTCTTTTTTTTAAAGGAACCTCTGCTACAAGTTACTGACTGCTGCATCTTTCTTATTTATCCATCTCGCCTGTCTCATTGCCATCATTAACTTGCTAAGGACGGCGCGGGAGTAATTCCTGTGGCACAAGACACAATTATCCCTGGACCGCAGTCAGACAGCGGCGAGTGCATTTCGCATTTTCTCTGCCATCGCGCGCCGCTAATGACAAGTGAGGAAGTGCAGGTCTGGTTGTCATGTGGTAATCAATCGAAGGACATAATTAGCCGGCGTCGTGTCGGAAAAGTAAACACAGCTCGCCGAGCATTAAACCAACAAACAATTACATTCGCCAACCCTCTGGCCTAACTGGTTTACCCATGTTCCATCCAGCAGCATGGGAAGAAGTGCCGTGTCCTCTGCAACTGTTATTTCAACAGCTGATTGTGTTTATGATAGAAATGTGTCCCGTTTTTTCCCTTGGGACGGTTCTTCTTCTCTTTTTCGGTCGTCAAACCAAATTGTGTTGATGCCGATTGTGAGGCTGAAATCGCTGCTTTAGTGTTGCAGGTCTTTTCAGCCCATTGAAACAAAGAGTGAAAAGGGTTTCTTGGACGTTACATGCATATACACGCACGTGCACGCACACATACCGCAGATGTATTCACATTATTGTACCTTGACCCTTCTGTGTGTGGGTCTGTGTGTGTGTGCGTGTGTCACAGGCAGAAGATGGTGTCAGTCTTTAGCCAACCCCCACCTCTTTAGCTACCCCTAATGCCCCTTTTACCTCCCCATTTTCTCCAGCCTATTCAAATCCTGCCACTCACTGGTGTGAATTCCATTAAACCTAAAGGGCGCTGCGCGTTCACCTGAAAGAAAGGATAAATACACACCAGCAGTTTGCCTGCATTTGTGATACACATTACTTTAAATGTATAAGAGTAAAGAAAAGCTTGCGTTTTTCCGTCTCTGAGTATATGGAATCCCCAAACCAGCCTCACACTGCTGTGATTTGTCAGCTGCCGCACTTTTTCTTCAACCTGGACAGGGAAAGTAAAAATCCTAGCATAAGGTCACGTATTAAACAGGAGCAGAAATGAGGAGTCAGCAGAGGCCGGGAGAGAAATGTGCGTCTGGGTCTGAATGTGCTGAATGAATGAATGCAGGTGATGATTTATTGGGCCGAGAGAGCCTCTCTCCGCCTGTCCTGCTGAGTCCCGATGGCTGCAGCCTTTATGTAAAACAAACCCCAGCCTTTTCATTCTGCTGCTCCCATCACACCACTTTGCCACGGATAGAAAGCCAGACTCCGCATTCTCCCCCCCCCCCGAAGTCGCCCAACAGCCACAAAATGACCACGGGTTTCTGTTTTATGGAGGTTCAAGCTGAAGACGTGGCTCCACATGAGAAGCACTTATCACACAGTGAAGAACAGTTTGGATAAAGGAGAAGGGAAGGAGTCATGATTAAAAACAAAGGGATGGTTCATTCTGAGACATGTCTGGCTGGAGGGGGGGGGAGAGGATTAAGCTGACTGCACGGATATTCTGCAGGTACCTCTCGTTGATCATGATTCTGGCATCATATTAATACTTCCCCTACAGCTTAACATTTGTAAAGTTGAGTTTATGCGCGGCAAAAATGGCAGCTACTGAAATCTTAATGGTTTGATCATCATCTTAGCACCACCAATCAAATCCTTTTATGTAAAGAGATGAGACTTCTGCGCCAGGCAATCTCTCCTTTCAGAAACTTGAACAAGTCTGCTTACTCAAGTCACTTTGCCGAGAAAAACTCTACTGGACATTGTCCGGAGTTTGCATTTCACATATGACGGAAGCAGCAGGAGATTGTATGAGTCAGTGTCTTGTGCCGTTCCTACAACCTTTGAGAGAATTTTCCTTATCGCCAAAAGCTCTTGAATTTCGTGATCCTTTCTTTGTCCTCTACATCCTCACAGTCTTTTTCATCCTGAGATATTTGTATTGTACTGGTTTCACATTCGTCGAATGTTGGAAACATCATCAACAAGCCCACTCACCCGCTGGGAATTTTCCAGGCATTTCCCAGCAGTACTCTCACATGGGCTCGCTTCGACATTTTACTGAGGAGAAGTTCCAGTAAATGTCCCGAGCAACGGACTCTGACATTTGCCTTTTTTTAAAACAGCCCCTGTATTCGAGAACATAAAAACATCGGGACAATGCACGTCTGAAAGCAGCTTCGGACCGATCGGCCAACCTACCACTTAAACCCAAAGGGCCTCGGAGTTTGCACTGAAAATGACCCCTTTCAGTTTAATTACTGAGAATCTCATTGACCCAACGTGTCCTCTTTTTTTTTTGTCCTGCAAGTGGAGGGAGGGACGTCCGTGACCAGGCCGACAGACGCTCTGTGCTGAGGGTGTCTGTGGTAACCCCCAGCAGCGGCGGCGGTGTGTGTGTCCCTCCACTTGGACACACATTGAGGGATTGACAACTGACCGGGGACAAAAGCACTCAGTCAACAAGCTGTTTAATATCCATTATTACGGAGTGAACATTGTCCCCCTCGACAGGTAAACACATCTCCATTGATCCATTGATGGCAAGATAGAAATATTTTCTCTCGGCGCTCACCTCCATAAAGTGCCCCCTTTCACAAAAGGCAGGGAGCAAACAACCCAGGGAGAAAAGCAAAGAGGTGTATAGGACGACTGACATTCTGCTCCATTGGTAAATAATGGCGTCAGCACGCTGGCCTATCTATAACCCCTGAAACTGCTGTCTGCCAAGATAAAATGTCGGGGGCCTGCTCCTCCAGAGCCTTCAGAATGATCAACACAGCTGATGTGGTTTTATTTGTCTTTAATGTCGCACTCAGTCTGGGCTCTCTGAAAAACAGTCTCGAGTAAACACTAATGACAAGAATGCTCTTAGACACTTCAAATTGGACGTAAAGCACATTGCTGAGAAGCCATTGCACCCCAGTGGACCGCTAATCTGTTGAACCTCTGAAGTGGATAAGACCTTGATGAAAAAAACCTCAGGAGCTCTTCACAATACAGATTGATGATGCGCGGTCCAACCTTGCGTCGGCTCACGCGGCGTCTAAAGAGGAGCGATTGCTCCTTTTTTCTCTCTTTTAACAATCTGTTTTCTCCTCATAATTGAATTTAAAATCACTTCTCAGTGGAAAAGCGATCAAATTGCATGTTTTCCCCGTTGTAATTCTGCATTCTCGCGTCCCGTTGACACCCTCGTCTCCTCCGCTATCTGTTAACCGCGCCGCTATTGTGTCTCCCCTCGTGTGTGCTGTGAATTAAACGCCTGCTTTTAAGTTTAAATGGAGGCATATCCTTTTCCACAGGCTCCTCATATGAGCCCTCCGTCAAAGAGAAAGGGGGGGTGGGGGGGGCACACTTGCTATGCTGTTATTTTGTGAACTACTCTGCTTAGTGTGAAAGCAGAGGGCATCTCTTCCCAGCAGGAAGTGGACAGCTCTTCCCCCGGTAATGATACATAACTAGTACACTTCCATTCACTGGTGCGCTCCTCAATAAGGACGGCCCCTCAAACCTACCTATTATAGTGCCGCTAATGTCAGAGAGTCAGCTGCATTCAATATTATATTTTGGTCCCTTTCTTTTTTGCATTTTGATGACAAACACTCAACACACACAGATAAACACACATATACACACATAAACCCCCCACTCCCCTTAAAAGCACGGCAGCAATCTCATCCGTTTCCCTCCGACTCTCCGCCGCACCACCACGTCTCACCGGTTCCTCCAACATGTTTAATTTCAACTCGGCCCGCCGCTGATTTCCAGTCCTGTTCGGTACCATAAACACGCACAGTGGGTAATTCACACTATATTAAAAACTGTTGGTGCAACAAAGAAGTCTAATCAGCGGAGGCCTGCATAGGCAAATTATCACTGTTAAATTAAAACCCCGAGCACGGGCTGCATGGTAATAATATTGTAGATCTCCGGAGCAACAATCACAACCTGGGTGCTTAGCTTTATTTATTTTTTACTAGGCAGGCTATCATACTGTTTTAGGAGCTCTAACAGCAACATCAAATTGTCTTTTATTACACCATATGCATCACGGTTAATGTAGATGAGAGGCAGACGAGCCGCGTGGACGAGCACAGATGTGGAGCGAGCACACAACTCTAGTATTTGGTCGATGTAAGGCGGCGGCACAACTCGCGGTTATCACACGTTAAGATTTCTACGGCGTAACTCTCTTCCTTTGGTGTTTCTCTGGAAAATCCAATGCTTTGTGTTGCAGCATTAAAATCCCATTACCGGGAGGGGGGGGGCTCATTTTAGTGCGTAATAGGGCTCATATTTCAAAACACGTTTTTTTTTGTTCCAGCAACTGTTGATTGTTATTAATGCAACACAAAGTATCACCTCCGCCATTCCACACCAGCCCCGACACCGATCACAAACTCTTGTCCACCTCCCGCCTATCGGATCGCAATTTAAAGCGATGGTGTCGGGATCATATCTTATTTAAAAACGTACGTTGTCACAAAACGCACAGAAACAGGAGATTTGGTAACTCCATTTAAGCGTCACCTCACGGATTCAGGGAATTTAAATCGTATACAATATTCTGTTATCCTGTCGAGAACTGTGAGAACATCAGTGTTTTAGCTTTTACTAAATCTTGCCTTGTTTTGTTTTTTTGTTGAATGCAAGAAAAGGGGCTTAGGCAATGGCTGCTCTCAAAGTGTTTAGTTCTGGTTGCGATGGGCAAAGGTGGCGTGTTTTTAATGGGAACGCAGTCAGGTTTTAATGTACCGCAAGAGCATGTTAGCGCCCGTACCTCCTTTCAGCCGCGGCCCTCCAGAATTCAAGCCGATTATGGATAACAACCATATTACAGCGCGATACATCAAAGGCCTAGCTTACTGCTCAGTGGGGAGCCACTCTGGCACATTTCACCAAAATCGACTCATTCAAGATCCCTCTGTGGAAGCATGTTCTGCGTTAAATGTGTCACGCAGGAAAGTGTCTCCTGAGCCGTCTGACTCCAGACCTCTCTGCTGCTGCTGCCGTGTGGTTCTGCTGATTTCATTATGAATAAGACGATGGAACAGAACAAGCAGCTGAACAAACACATTCAAATCATAAGAAAAAAGGCTTTAAACATAGAAGATAAATCTCATTAACTACATCCTGCTAATTATGTTAATTGTTGGAGTCATTATAATCTTAAAGTTATTTTAGCACTTTACTATAAGCAAAGCATTTAACAAATGAATCACCAGAACTGAAACTAATTCAGACGTTCATTAAATACCTTAATAGGGCCGGACACAATTATCAATGACCTTATCGGCCGATAATTATCACAATAAATGTGACATTATTTTTTCTTTTAGGTTTAAAGACTGATGTTTACTCCTGAGTGAAGATTTTCAGTTTGACAAACAGCAAAACATTTGAGGTAATCTGAGGAAGATCTAATCTCTTGTCTCTGCTTGCACATCAAATGAGCAATATACATTGCTAAAATTAAATATTGAGATAATCATTGATATGTTGTATTGCCCAGCCTTACATCTTAATTAAACCTGAGCATACTGATTCTACAGTTGAGTTTAGGAATATCTCTTTAAAATCATTTATATGAAGAACAGCAAACATTCAATGTGCATCTATTCAAAGTGCGGAACTTTATTTTCCTTCATTTTTCATCTTGGCATTTTCCCATCGAGTCCATTCTGGGCCATTTTAATTGAATCTGATTCTTCTAAACTAATTTCAGGGCTGTTGTGTTAATAAGCGGCTGCTTTTCACGTGCAGGTGTGAGGACGATGGGCTACCAGGGTGTGTTTATGTATTTGCATAGCTTAACACCTGTTAATGAAAGTGCCTGTTTTTTTTTCTCTCTCTCTCTCTCTCTCTCCATTGAATATCCCCGCTTCTCTCGTAAGACTCGGCTTTCGTCCCACGACAACCCTAATGACTGTGATCACACCACCTTCGCAGCGACCAGCGCACAAGTTATAATAATCTGCGTGGCGCAGCACAGCTGTGTGTACTCACACAACCCCACAGGTGATTCGCGCTTCCTGCGAGGATGAGAGAAAGGAAGCAGATCTGCGTACTGAACCCGAGGAGGAGCCATGAAAAACACAATCTAGTCTCTTGTTGAACCGTTTTTAAACATCCATATTTAAATGCTGACAGCTGCAAGCGTTTTCTCCGGCAAATTCTTTCTAACAGTTTCCAAAAACTACAGAAAAATACGGTTAAACTTCTAATATATAAACCTATATTCTACACTATATCATGAATTCTTCATGTTGCTCCTTCCTTTCAGACCTCGGTTCTGTCTCGGTATAGAAATTCAGTCCTCAGCCCGACACTGACACATTCTGCAGCCGAGAACAGGTGAGCTCCTGCCAAACCTTTGCCTAAACCCATCAACAGCCCTGAGAGCTGAAAACATGCCAAGGCTGCCTCCGATAACAAGCAGAAGATGTGGAGATGCTCCTCTGGGCAGGAAGAGAACTCTCTGAATAGTTTCCCTCTTCCTCCTCAGAAAGCCGCCCTCAGCCTCTCGCCCGTGACTTTCCCCCCCCCCCACCGCCTGGAACTGTAGATATTTCCTTCGAGCGGGGCTTCGCCATTACCGCCAGCCAAATTAACAGCATTTAAGTGTCTATTAAAACACCAATGCTTTGCTGCCTCTGGCCAACCTCGCGTTGCCCTTATTCCATCCGCTCGTGCTCATTAAAATGACATAATTGCAGGTAAGCACGCAGCAGTATCAACACGCTTAATTACCAAAGTGAGAGAGGTTCACGGTGCCACACTGGCCCAAATAAACCCGGGTAGCAGTGGAATAAATAACAGTTATCATTAGCAGTCCAGACCCGTTTCATTACTGAGGGCAGGGCCTCTGTTGATGTGTCCTTATTAACAAAAGAGAAATGTTTGTCTCTCGGTTTTTTTAAATCAACAAATTGTCACTTGAGTGGTGGTAGTCGTTTTCTACCCCTTATAACGGTCTTATATATTATATATTCTTTATATATAAATGATGAACTTGTGATGCAGTCTTTTTTTATATGTATAGCCCTTATTCACAAATCAAAAAAAATGTCAATCAGTGTGAGAAAACACCATCATAAATGCGAAATATATAAAAACAAAACTACATACAATACAATGTACGATGTGATATACAATAATATGCGATACGAAATTTAGGCCTATGATAGGATATATGATATACAATAAAAAAATATGTTATGCGTTACGATACAATAAATGATACTAGCTTCTTATCTCTAGTTACTTGAGCTAGAGCTTCATAGATTTTCCTGGGGGGGGTGCTGATACCAATATTAGGGAATTCAAATTCCTGCTCCCGATACACAAGATGATGTATGTGTTAAAAAAAAAAGGAAATGGCATTTATTCTTTAGATGTTATCATTAAACCCTCATGTCAAAGAAATGTAATTGAGGCTTAATATTGCACACTTTAACCATAAACTAAAAACACAAACACAACCACATTTAAGGAACTTTAACTAATAGAATAAACATATATTTGATATGGTGTAAACACAAATGCACATCTTGTCTTTGTTGTTTATTCCGTAAATCAGATGTGTATCTGCGTTTATATGTTTAAGGCAATTTTGTATTAATAAATCCAACATTTTATGAGGAGTAAATCGGTCGGGCCCTATTTTCTTTATCTGCTACTCTTCTAATTCTGGATTCTCTTTCACACATTCACACTTCCCTCCTGCACTGCCCATGATTTGCTTTTTCACTCTTTCCCAGTTCAGAGCGATCAGCTGCTAAATGTTTTTCTTTTTCTTTAACTTTTATTCTGGCTCCACTCATAAACAGTCCTCCCTCTTTCCCTTCAAAGAGCTGTGTCCACCCCCTTCCCCTGTGAAGGTTTAACTAGGGTTGCTAATCAGCCGTTGGATTCCACTTTTGTCATCCGCCGTCCCCTAATATGCTCTAACTGGATATATATTGCATGGGAATGCTCTTACTCTTCTAACCTGCCTCTGAACCGTCAAATTTCTGCTCGCTCTTGATCCGTCCATTTCATACATTTTAGGTCCTTTAAACCCCCTCAAAGCTTCTTAGTAACAGTCGGCCGATCAAAGCCACCACGGCCTTTCCATCCTCTCCTGAACTGAAGCACAAGTTTAAGACCGTCTGAAAGGAGACTCGGGGTAAAAATAAAATGGCATTGTTTGCCACTGGCCCGACTCGGTTAAACCAAAATGTGCTCCTCTTAAGCTGGAGCACATCGTGTTAGAGCGGAGACGTGCTGGTTTTCCTTCATTAGACTAAAAGGTTTGGTTTTTTTAAAGTGTTGGACTTTATTCCAAATCCTGGAGTATGAGAGAGAGAGAGAGAGAGAGAGAGAGAGAGAGAACACACTGCAGTGACGGCTGCACACTGGTTGTAGTGCCACATTAATGGTAACAGTATTATTATTATATTATACTATAATTGTCACTTCCTCAGGCAGAGACAATATTACCGAGAGTAAAGCGTCACATACAAAGTTCAAGTTCAGTCATACACCCTATTAAGAGTAATATTGTAATATGTGGAACCCTGTCTACATTTTTGCAAAAGGGGGTGCAGGTTGTTGCTTTCCTGTGTGTGTGTGTGTGTGTGTTTGTGTGTGTTTGCGTGTGTGCAAACTTGTGTATCTGCCTTCAGTGTCAAAGCAGTCTGTGCTGTCTGTGAGTGAGTTTACAAGCGAGAGTAAGCAAGTGCATGTGTCAGCCGCTGTTTGAGAATATGTGTCAGTGTGTATGTGTGTGTGTGTGTGTGTGTGTGTGTGTGTATATGCTTCGTCTCTGTGCTTTTCTGTGAATCGTGTGTGTCTGTGCGAGCGCGTGCGTGTGTAGCGAGGTATCATTTGCTCGTCTGGGTCAGAGGAGGGGCAAGGTATCAAAGATCACAAAAAGTGTGTGACAGCTGACAATTTCAGGCTTTTGATTAGGATTTGTTGATATGACCGGTCCCTGGGTCTTTCCCAAACTCACTCCAGGGATTCCGGGTTGCCTGGCTGTGCCGCAGACAGAACAACCCGTCAGTTGACAGAATCAGGCGGCACAGGCGCCTTCTCCCCATCGCCTGCCTTACCTCCCCGCTGAAACCCCAGTAATTAGAGTCTGGGCAACATGCAGAAAAAACATCTACAGAGAGCACAGTGTCACAGACAACGCCAATTATGCAGCCATTTTGCTCATGGATGCAACCAGCTCTGGTTGTAATGACACACACATACACATCCTTGTGCATGCATCGACGAGCGTGCAAACAGACACACACACAGACACACACAGGCTGCACATGTGGATACAATGAGATCATTACAGGACTAAATCAGGTTTAATCCTGACACATTCCTATTATTTACCAGAGTGTCATGTCAGCAGTAACACAGAACACATGATGCTGCTTATTATTGTTATTTTGACCATGAATCTCCATCAAGGTCCTCACCTGTACACCTGGAGCCCACCTGAGATTCCATTTCATTCACACAGTCATTAATTCCAACCGGACCCCAACCAGGTTCTCTGCTGGCTGAGAAAAATCTTGTTTTTGATAAGCACTGATATGGAAGCTTCTGTTTTTAAGGATGAAGAATGTGAAGAGATGTGCATTTATATAGTAGTATTTTAAGTATAAAATGTTGATTTTCCTAATTTGAGTTCTTACATATAAAATCAATGCGAGTTACATAAATAACAACTGATAAGGACACTTAAAGAGGGAGATTTAGAGATTAAATTTATAATAATACGACAATAAAGTTGTAATATTACGAGAGAAAGGTCGTAATTTTAAGATGTGTTATTTTAAAAGGGGGAAAATCAAAAGATCAGTCTATCTCCTGCAATAAAATGGGAAATGTTGAGCTAGTGATACTTTTGTTAAGTTATACTTTAGTGTAGGTTTTCACAAATAACAAAATAGTTAATAATCTTTTAGATCATCAGCTCCACATTATCATTAGTACTTATGAGTCTTTTTACCTTGTTAATATACAACTAATTCTCTTAATCTTACAGTTTTCTTCTCATTATGACTTTATTCTCATAATATTACAACTTTCCTGACAATTACTACTTTATTCAGGTTATATAATCACATTTTTCTCAAAATGTCATATGGACCTAATACTCCTTCGCAATACATCAGGTTTTATTTGCATTTTTTTGTGTTTATAGTTATTTAGAAATACGTCTATGGCTGAACTGTAAAATATCAAACCTCAATTATATTTCTTTGTCTAAAGGGTTGGATAACGAGATCTGAGTTTCCTCGTTTTTTAAATGTATATACTGGTCGATATATTTTCATCTGATATACTTTCATGAAAGGTTCATATTACTCAGGCTCTTCTTAGTATGTTGCATGAAAATACTTACATGTTATAGTATGAAAGGGTTTTGGACGGACACTTGTTGAAAGTTGTGTTTGCATTTGAACTGAGGACACAAACGAGCCTAATAACTATCTTCCCGTCGATTTTTCCATTAAATCACCCATGAATAATACAGACTAAATGGGCTATTATCTTCAACTGTAATAATAATAAGTTCCACAGGAGGGAAAGAAAAAAAAGATTGTCTGCTCAAATGCAGCAGGAGCCAGAAGATGCTGTTGACTGCAGGCGAATGTCTTTAAAACACCTTCTCCCCCAAAGAGAAAGAGGAGGAAAAGTTAATTGCAGCATTTGCTCATCGGGGAGACAGAGGGCCACTCAAAACGTCCCCTCATTTGTGAATTAGAGACACACATTTAGCCACAGGAAATGTAAAGTGGGACTGCTCACCATGAAGAGGAGGTTAAGTGCACTAATGGAAAGCAGTTAAGTGTTTGTTATTGTTGCTCCGTTATTTCTTTTCTCTTTGATATTTATAGGTTGTATTTGCAGATGTAAATTTTTTTGGTGAATGTTTTAATTGCCGATTCTTCAATTCAACCCCGTCCGGTAATAAACGGACCCGGAGTGCAGGAGCATTACGTTGTCTCTCCTCCGACACTTTGTCCTTCGCATTGCTTCGTTTTTTTTTTTGTTGTGCAATTATACCTCGGATGATCATTCTAGGCAGTGTCACCATGGCGCAGGTAAACAGTGGAGCACATTCGTCAATGTGACACCATTTCAAATTCATACGGGAGGGAAAACAAAAAGAGGTGCGACTAAATATCGACAACAATCTGTGGCGGAACTAGGGGGGGCCATAAGGGGGCCACAATTTACCCAGAGGGGCCAATTACATGTCTAACATCCATGCACAATTCCCTGATTCTGCATATTTAGGTTTTTCCTTGTTTACAACATATCATTAAATCCATTTTTTTAAACTGTTCATTCTTCAAGCTCATTGTGAACTTCAAATAAGATTAGAAAATAAAATCATAAAATCATAACAAATTCTTATATTTATTGTTAGAATTGTTAATTCGTATTTTTTTTTTTCGAGGGGCCGATCTGATTTAAGCTGGTGCCACTGCCCCCCCAGCCCTGCCCCTGGATCCGTCCCTGGCAATGATGAATGTTAATATTTCCTCTGCATACTTGCTTGAGTACTGAGCATGCAAGAAATAAGAGACTTTCCAAAAGCCTCATCAGCGGCCTTTATTTTGTACATGACAGCCCCCCCACGCATGTTTGGCCTTTGCAGGAATTTGAGTTTCACTAAGTATATTTTGTGCAACTCCCCACAGAACAACTTGACACGTATTGTGAGTGTAATCCGGCTGATGATGTGCGGCGGAATTAGTATTTCGGTATTTTATTTAACATGGTTAATAGTATTTCCCCCCCCTCGCAGAGATTTCTCAGAGGAGGGAATTAGTGGTTGCATTGTGGCTACTATTGTTAGTGGTGGTGAAGCACATGGACACAGTAAAATGCTTGAAATTGTATTTGTCATGTTCAAACTAAGTCAGCGGCATGGTGGGATGAAAAAAAAAAGAAGTAGGTGTCAGAGGAGAGAAAATCCGCAGTAGTGCTTTGAGCTGGCTGTGACACAGATCTGCAGCATAACGCGCTGCCACTTCCAGAATGAACACAACCCGGGCAAAGCCAGCAGACTTACACAACCCGTTTCTAATGAGAATTTGGTGTAATTGATGTCACGGTGTGGTGCGATTGGGATCATTTCTCACTTTCTCCTCTTTGTTTGCTGCCATTTCAGAAATACGCCCTCTGAACTTTAACAGTCATTTATTCTTTCATTTCCCTCTCTAAACAAAAGCGGGGGTGGGGGGGAGGGGGGGGGGGGGACCTCTTCGCGCTCATCACCGTGCCAATATGAGAGAAACACCATCTTGTCACGCAATGTAACAAAACCATTAAACGTGCAGCATTAAAGGGAGACGAGACGCAATTAGCCAAGAAATTACTCTGATCTTGGTGACATTTGGGAGAAATTGTAACACAATATGCGCGGCAGACGCGTGATTGACAGCCTAATCCAGGTTTGATGGGCGCGGGTCCACGTTCACCGAGCAGAGCGGGTCGTCGGCAGATAACGAGTACAGCTGCACAACCCTGATAGCTATGTCCGCCACGATTCGTCACCGGGCAAATTCCTCTGGTTTAAACGATGATGAAAGTATCGACCATTAATGACAGGATCATCTCCTTGCCTGAAATAAATGCTCTAATCCCTTTTGCCAGGTCCATGAATTCCTAATATGAGTTATATAAACTGGAGCAATAAATCAGTGTTAGCTCAGTTGTGTTTGGAAAATTGCACCGAGGCTCTTTGCCCCTGTTTAAAATGCAAGACGGGAAACTGAGGACATCTTTGCTTAAGCTGTAACATCCAATGAGTTATTGCTGGGGATAGATTAACTTTCTCACAGCAATAAGAATTGCAAATGGATGAAGACTGAGGTGGAATTTCCCTTTGCTATTGTGAACTGAGGCGTGTGTCTGACTGCAGCCAGTGGATGGTGATGAATATCACAACCTTTCATCGGCTCGGTCCTGGATTGGTTGAACGTGAGTGATGAGAACATCATACCCGTTGTATTATAATGACATTAATCACAGTCGTGGGCTGGTGAGGCACGGAGATGGAGACAAGAGGACAGAGGGGTTAACAGCCACATCTGAAATGGGTTTGTGTTTGCGGGTCACGTTAGAAACTGATCAAAGATGTGAACGAGTCAAAGTAGATGATCCACCTGGTTTCCTTTTGAGTGCAACTTTTTATGTAACGCTTGTAGCATGCTAGTTCTGAGGTGGTGGGGCATCCACAGCATTAAATACCATGCTCTCACACGTGTATTTATGTATTTTAGCAGCCTTGCATATGATTCCTAATTCTTCCCTATAATTTCAGAGGGGCTGTACGTGAGAACACAAATGCCCAAGCCAGTTGCTCCGGATTTTTTCTGGAACGTTTCCTGACCCGTGCTGAAAATTAGGAGCGAGCAAGTAAAGGTGAATAAATATATCTCAGGACAAAATGAGGAGTCGTACACTTCAAAGATATCAAACAGTGCTGCCTCATGGAAGCAACGCAGGCGCCACCTTTACCTGAATGCTCCTGACATTTTCCTGTTGTGTCAGATTCCAGGAAAATGTCTGGAGCCAGTTTTTTAGAATTCATATCTGAAAGCGTCTCATCTGATAACTACCCAGAATCCAATTTCTTTTAGTTCTATACATTTTTTGAGCAGTTATGACATTATAACGCTAGATTTTAAAGATCTTAATTCATTAAATCATACATTTTTCAACGTGTCTGGTTGATTAAAGGACAGATTGGAAAACCATCCAAAGAAAATATGAGGCAACATCACAGGAGGAAAGTAGCGGACCTTTGACTGACACTTTGATGCCAGAACGAAAAATGTCCAACCCGGGAGACGCCCGGCATAAAAGCAAGAACACATTTTTCCTAATTCACCTCCCCTACCCAGGATGATTGTAGCCCCCTTTTTTCTGAAGAGGAGGGCTGACACAATGCTGCCTCGATGTAATGATTAGGGTGTGTGGAGAGCGCACGTGAATGGCTGATGAATATTTCATAAATGTTAGCAGCACTTACTGGACTGGAGGCCTGATTGATGGCAGAATGGCTGTAAAGGCTTGGACACTGAAGGGCCTCAGCCTCCTTGCACACCAGTGCTTACTTCAAGCACCGTCGTTAATCGCAGAATAAAGATGTATTTAGCTGAAGAGCTCTTCATTAATGGGGCTGCCTTTAAACAAAAGTAGCTGCATAGGATTTCTGTCATTTGGAGTGAAACTAAGTGAGGGCTAGAAGAACATGGTGAACATGTAAATGGAATATTTACCCTGAGTGTCTGTGTTTTGTTCTATCCCCTGTGTGTTTGTGTGTGTGTGTGTGTGTGTGTGTGTGTGTGTACCGGGTATTAATCATGCAGTGGGGACCTAAACCTGTTTACACGCTTACAATGTGGGGACTTGACTTCCTTGTGGACAAAAAGCAAGTCCTCACAAAGCAAATTATACAATTTGAAGGTAAAGGCATGTTTTAAATGAGGTTATTAGGTTTAGGATTAGGTTGGGATTAGGTTCAAGGTTGGGCAAATAGGGACTTTGGTTACATTTTGAGTAGGTCTCCAGGAAACCGATTGCAAGTCAATGGGAATTATTCATATTGTTGGGACCTAAATCTGTTTACTGACTCAGATTATGGGGACTTGTCTTTCTTATTATGAGAAAAAGCAAGACCCCATGCTGCAAATAATTACATTTTAAATTGAAAACATGTTCTAAGGTTAAGTTAAGGTTAGGTTCACGCTACGTTTACGATGAGGTTGGGGTTAGGGTCACTATTAGGAGAGTAGTAACCATGGTTAAGGTTCGAGTAAGTCTCCAGAAAGAAACACAAAGAAGTCGTGCAGTTAAAAGACGCTGCTAATTGAGAGCTAACGCCAAATTTGAAGAAATCTTGCGGCTTCAGTCTGGCAATCATCAGTCAGTGTATTTCTATGTTCAACCCATTATCTGTCAGTTCTCCCGAGACCCAATCAGTTTACATTCTCTACTTATATCCCCTGTATTGTGTTAAATGTTTTATTTTTGTACAAACTCTCAGAATGACCATACACAATCTTGTTTCATCCGAAACCCTCTGATATGTATAACCCTGACTGCGGAGAGAGACCCCCCACAATCCCACTCTGGACCCACTCTGGTCCAGCCCTCTTTAATTAAAGCGTGTGCATTTCTCTATTACCGACAAGTCCATTTGCAGACAACCATCCATCACACATCTGCCCCCTCTTTGCAGCCGTGTAATGAATTGAGCAAAAGTGATTTGTGGCCGTAATCCTTTGGAGAAAGTGAATGAAGTGTAAGCATGGCATGTATTTTTTACTCTTCCCCCTTTATTTCTCTGTGGATGGATAGTGCCCCACAGGCATTGGTATCATATAGATGGCAGCGAACATTATGTTGACTAAGGTTTTGGTGCTATTACCATGTATTTCTAATAAAACCAAAGCCCTGAGAATGACTCTCCATCTCATTTTTCATTAACTTTAGTGCCCTTTACCTGGAGTCCTCTGCCAATTCTTCAGCTCCGCTACGAGCCCGCTAATAACTTAAATCTCATTCAGAACATTACGGGAACAGAGGATTTGAGCAGTTATAAATGAGGTATTAGTGCAGAGAGGGTGGATGGATATTGCTACTTGCCATAAAAACTGTCACGGGGGATGTCATCAGCAATATATGACACATGTGTCTTATGATATCCTTCTGTATAATCCTTGACAGCTTGTTTGTTTACCTTCCTTTATTCTGGCACTGACACCGAATGGAGAAGTCTATATACTGGTCTAAAAAAAAAAAAACTAAAACCAGCTAACATCTGGCCTTTGTCTGCAATGGGAATGGACGCAATTGGAATTCACTCCTGGGTCAAATTACTCTGCTGTAGATACAGGTTCTTATTGGCTCCGGCGCCGATCAGTAGTGATGGAAAGGCGACACCTGAACAAGCAAGTTTCTTCTTCTTCTTCTTCTTCTTCTTTGTATTGGCAGTTTAGAAGCGGACTCTGCATCTTTTCCAACATGTTGACGCGCGTTCAACTTGCATTCGTGATTTTTTTCAACATTGAACATGAATCACCGGGGATAGGCCGACTCCTCTAGTGGCAATTTGGAAATGAGTCAATTGCCTAAATAGCTATTCGTGTGTGTTAAAAAAAAAACACACGAATACCTATTTTGGTGTAAGACATCACCACGTGTGAGGCTGTATGGAGGAATTAGCTGTATCCGACTCGAACGTGTGACGTTTTTTTAATTGTTTAACAGAACTTGACTGCAGCTGTAAAGAGATAAAGAGGAAAAAACCTGCACCGCTCTATTGTACGATTTTATCACAAGCTTATATTTCTAATTTGTTTTCTGTGTGTCTTTCTACATCAATCCTCCTGTAGGAGCTCACCTGTGGCTCAGGAGAATTGGGGGTCATGACCAGATCCCTTGGTGGGCCAGCCCTAGACATGCCTAGCCCTGCTATGTCCCAGAGGCCTGACTGTCAGCTGTGTGCCTCCACCACTATCACTGTGCGTGTGTGTGTGTGCGCGCGTGGGCGTGTGTGCGTGTGTATGCATGTGTGTCCTACCGCAGAACAAGACCCAATTTGATTTGCTCCACTGGCCTGTGAAGCTTGGCTGTGAGGCAGCACCTCTCTTTATTCCCCTAATGGCTTCCCTTCCCCACTGCTCCTTACCCTTCCCCAGACACCAGTTATGTGCACTCTTGTAAATATACATATACGCGATAGCAGGTCAGAAAGAGGGAGAGGCTGTAACGCGCACATCCAAAGACGAGGAAGCGAGAGATGGCAAGTGAAGGGGAGTGGAATCAAAGTGAGACAAAAGGGGCGATTAAAAAAAAAAAAATGGAGTTCCTTTTAGAGGCGAAGCTGTGGCTCCTTTAGAGGATGACCTTGGGGCTGAGGTCTCTTTAATCTGGGGATATTAGATGGGCCGTGCAGATGCTGAAGAGGTGGGACCCCCCCGTCAAAATGGGAGGAGAAGCTCCAGAAGCAGTCCATTTCCACTGCAGGGGCACAGGCCGCAGGTTTGTCATGGTGTCATTTGTGTTTCTTTGAGGATTGTGTCCAGGGGTAATGGAGGTTAAGCTTTCTGCTGCTGTTGCCACCCACTCTATACCTCTGCAGTACATACATACGGTCCTATACCAGTGCTGGGCTCCCGCTCCCCTCCCCCATAAGTGATCTAAATGGTAGCTTTTGTGAGTTGAACCATATAAGTGAGTGTGATGGAGAGACATGTAAATTGCAACGCATAGGACATGGAATTGGAACAGTCCAGAGCAAGCTAACAGCACGGCTCTGCTCAGATAGGTTTCTCAAAGGCGTCCATGTGTGACTCAGAGTCTAAATGGGTCATACCATACAGGTGCAATTCAATCACATCGGAAATTAGTTTGCTGCAAGTAAACTTCGGGAAAGATTTGCTTTGTCAATTCTAATGAGTCGAGTTCAGTGGGTGTGCGCGTGGTTGTGGAGCTCGGAAAATTGCGAGGGCTTTGTGGGGAGTGGGGGTGCGCTAATTTAAGAGGCTTAATAATGACCCCCTGCCATTCTCTGCAGGAACTGCCTTCATTCGCCCATCACATCACATGCATGGCATGACATGGAAGCAAGGGATGCATGTCATTTTTGACACAGCTTGGCACTTGCTAGCTTCGGGGGAAACTTCTACATGGATCTGGTAGAACTGTACCTGCCTGTTTCCAGCCGGAAGACAGGAATAAGACGAGAATCACTGTTTTTTACCTTCGTCTTATCTTCCAGGCTTGAAAGAGACAACACAGTCTTCCTATCTTCCGATAAAAGAAAACAATACAGAATATTCAGAGCAGCTAGTGTGCAATGAAACCTGTTTATTTCTGATGTGAAGACATCGGATGAACGACGTTTGATGACTTACAGCACATCTCTGATTTTATAAGAAAAAAAAAATCGTTATTGTCTCGTGCAAAAAACAAGCAACCGAGAATCAAGGTAAAACATTCCTCTCAGAGGCTCCAGAAAGACGACTGGGGGCATCTATTTTTAATTGACAGGCTTTTGTCTCCAGCACTCTCAGCGTGATCTGACGAGGAGGACTATAAATAGATAGAGTGGGCCACATGGCTGCGAGTATGGACAATTTAAATCTTCCATGCTGTTCGGACTCAATAGATTAATTGATCCCGTCTATGGTTGACAGATCAGCATGAGAGCGGTTAGAGAAAATGAAAGGTGAGCGGAGAGGGTGAGGCACGCACCGTGTTTGAGGTAAACACCCAGGGATTTCCAGAGCTCGGAAATCCAATTGTATGACCTTTTTTTTTTCTTTTCTCCTGGCTAACAAGAAGGCATCGCTGCTATTAAAAGGCTGCGTTGCGCTTCCAGGGAACGTAGAGTGTGTGTTTCCACAGCCTGATGGAGGAAGGCATGTCAGACCCCATGAATGAGCCGCATGTGTAGATATAATGACATTGACAGGCAGTTAAAGGGTGAGGGGCATGACGTAAACATGAGCTTTTAGGCAAGACTCAGATAACTTACACCTAGCTTATTCATATTTAAAATACTCCTACATCTTCTACATTTGTTATCAAGCTATTCTAAAACATAATCTTTATAATTTCTAAATTAGAAATGGTATACGCTTGAAGATTTTGGCGATTCTAAAAGGTATTTCATGTATTTTTTGCCGAAACAAACCTTATATCTGATTCCATATTGAGAGTTAGCCGCTCAGTCTCAAATCTGGTTCATTTTTTTTTTTACAGAGGAAAACCCCAAACCTAGGGTGAATAGCCCCCCCAAAAAAGGGGGCCCCTTTGCATTGCCCCTTGATGCAACAGTCACCATAATGCAAGTGGCACGGTGTGTCCGCTGCTAAACGATTCAAGGAGGAATCTCTCCCTCCTCCCTCCCTCAGTTTATCTCACTTCTATAGTCTTCCTGTCTTTGACCCATGTAGAATCTAGCTTCCCATTTGGGCCTCCGTGCATCCAGTCATTTACATTTCACCACATTCAAACCCTTTGCAAACAGGATCTGGAAGCGTGTCATCACTCTGACTGTCGGGAGAGGCAGGTCCCGTGATTTCATTTAAATGTCCATGTTTTTTTTTTGGGGGGGGGGGTTCACTTCAGTGAGGTGGGGGGCTTTCTCAGAGGTGATTGTGGGCTCAAAGTGTAAATGTGAGTCGTGGTTCTCAGATAACAGCTTATAGTCGGAATAAATCCCGAAGGAACATCCAATTCCTTCATCTTACATTCATACCTGCTGAATTGTAACCAATAGCTTTTGTAGTCGGTCAGCTGAAAAGGAACCAGTGCGACAATTCCAGGTGAATTGTTTGGTTATTTCATTATAAATTGAGAAAACTGTCTCATTTATATCTGAGAATATTCGCTCTGCTGCCCCCCCAACCCCTGTCCCTCCAGCTCCCCTGGTGGAAGGCTCGGCTTGATCTGATTGGGAACCAGTCCTGGTTGATCTGGTATATTCCTGTCTATCTGATATGTATTTCACATTTACCACTGCTGTTGAATTGCAACTTTGACAGCTGGAAAACATGGTTGTCAGATGGCAAAGAGCCTTTGCAAACTATACATGATGCAAGTGTTTGACGTAACTTCAACTACATGAAGTGCGTTTTCTGACTGATAATACACCGTTTGTATGCAGATGCAAGTAGAACCTGACCTTCACATTAATATCTGTATCTGTGTTTATGCTGATACGTGCACAAACTTATATTTTACAGAACAATGCAGAAAAATGTGCACTTGTGTTTATTTACTCGATTAAAGCTCTGAGATTAAATATGTTTCTTTTTTATTCATAGTTGTAATAAAGTTTAATGTTCAACTGGAAAATATCAAGTCTCAGTTACATTTATTTGTCATAAGTGATTAATAACATCCTGGAATTGGCTGATATATGAGTATCAGCATTTTTACCTAGTAACGTCATGTGACATCTTGCTGTAAGTTTGTCCTCAAATCCAACTTCTCCTGTGTGAGCAGCTAGATGAAGAATGACTCAAAACTCTGAACTCTTTGAGGACCTTATTGTCCAGAATTTTCCTCTTCCTAATTTAGGATTGCGTGAGACGACTCCCTCAATTTTGCTTCTTTAAACCTCTGCCAGGAATTTGCAAGGAACAAGTCTCACACAATCACACAGACCACGCGGCTTTCCCCCCTTTGATGATATTCTGAAATTAGCCCTAATCAAATGCGCCGTGGTGTTCAGGTGTTGAAAACTCCATCTTCCGGTGGTTGTTGTTGGAAAAAGAATTGTGTGGATTACACCGGCAAGCCACCCCTGAACCCTTTCCAACTCCGTAATCCAAAAAGGGAAGCATGGCTCCTTTTTTATCAGGAAGCTCAATAGATAAACAATAATAACACATTTCAGCTAATGAAACCAGACCACGATGCATGTAGAGCTAAACCCGTAAGCCGGGCGCCTCCGCCCCATCGCCATTTGTTTGGAGCTGTTTGTTTTTAACTGTCTGCCATTGTTACTCTTTTTTTAATCCGAGGGAAAATACATTTATTTGAATGCTCCATGGATTAAAGAAACTGCGATTTTCCACTTCAAACAAATGCAGAGCGTTGGGTGATAAAAACGGCGGCAGCTCAGAGCCACAGTTTGATTGTCCCTTTTTTCCTCTCGCTCTCAAAATAGTTTATTTAAACTGTTCCCTTTCTTTTTTGGGGGGTTTCTCAGTGTCTGGGTGTCTCTGTAAATGGATGTATTGTTTACCTCCTGAATCACAAACTGGTTTGAATAATCCCACAGCCCACCTGCTCAACTCAAACCTCTCCAAAGTGAGTCCAAGTATGTGTGTGCGCTCCAGTCACCCACCGAACATAGCTATAATACAGGGTAATTCCTTCCCTTTCTCTAATTGCAGAGCAGGAAAAACAATGGGCCCTTATACTCTGCAGCCACTGGATGCAGCCTCTATTTGCATCACACTGAGCCCTTATCTCTACACAGCCAGTCTTCCATCTACCAGTAACTCCAATTAGCACTCTCTCTTTCTTTGTGGTTTCAGGAAGTCTGGTCAGATGGCCACAGTAAAGGCCAACTTTGCTCCGTGGGGGAAAAAACGCAACACCAAGGCCCAAGATGGCAAAAGGAGGAAGTGTGTGTGTGTGGGGGTGTGTGTGTTTGTGTGTGTCAGTATGAGGGAAAGAGGGTGAGTAAAAACAGATCGAGAGATAGATGCAGCAAGATCAACAACGCGAGGGTGAGAAAGTTCGCAGGGTTCGAGTTTCAGGGTTTGGTCGAACAAATATAAATAAAAGATGACAGCGGAGTTGATTGGCAACGGTTTGATGGTTAATCCTATTAATAAGAAAGCAAACAACACTTATAGAGACAAATGAAAGAGTGAGTTGTATCAAGGCAGAAACTAAACCCGTCCTTCATGATGACAAATTTGACAAAACTTGAATTCTTTAATCTTAGGTCATCTACGTTCATTAGAGGCACAGCTTGGACCGAAACAGTATTATCTTTTTAATAATGTATAAACGTTCAAGTCTCTTTTGTGACATCATCCCACATGCACGTGCCTGTCACTTGTAGAACCCCGTGTCAAATTGCACACATGGTCTAAAAGAAACCTGCAACATTCTGACAGTCAAGCCGGCCCCCCTCCATTCCTACCAACACCACTGCCACCCTTTCGAGGCTGGGGGCATTTTAATTGGCCCACTTCCGAACTGTAATTTTTTTAATTGCTTGGAGACACTCTGCTCTCTTTAAAAAAAATCAATGCAGATGTAATAATATCTGTAATTGTCTGCCGTGCTCCAGGGACACCACAAAAGCCTCGGATCAATGGAGGAAAGCAGGGAAGCTGGTAGGGGTTAATTCTTCCCTTTCTCTAGGTAATGACAGGGAGGCAACGCTTGGCTCCTGGCATAGAGGCGCAACTTGTGCTGTTCCTATTGTCTCTACAGCGCCTAATTGGGCCAAATGCAGTTAGTTCCCCCTGGCAGAGGCTGTCGAGCCGGTGATTAATGAAGCCTCCAGTCACGTAACCTGATAAAAAGAAAAGGATGGGAGAAGGGAGAATATATATCAACCTGGTTTGTGTTCTTCATCCTTTCCCCCCCTCATTCTTGTGCTTTTTCTCTGCCTTTGTCAATTCTCTCAAACTTCCTTCTCTAAGTAAACAGGTGAAGTAGCATTAGTTTGCTAAGGTTTATTTTTCTTCAGGGAAGGAAAGGGGGACAGGCCTATTACCAGTGATGCCGGTAACGCGCTACTTAGTAACGCGTTACTCTAATCTGACCACTTTTTTCAGTAACGAGTAATCTAACGCGTTACTATTTCCAAACCAGTAATCAGATTAAAGTTACTTGTCCAAGTCACCTTGCGTTACTATTTCGGTATTTGTGGTTAACCCGCTGGGCACGTCCTGCGGCTGGGGGAGCAGTCGCCCCGTCGCCCTCCTCTCCACGCCGCCGGAGGCTCGGTGTGCGGCACTCCTCGACGTTTTTTTAGGGGGGGGTGTGCTCATCCGCGGTGCGGGGGCTTTCCTTCTAGTATGCCGCGGGGCGGTGTCCGTCGGCGCTGCGGAAGGCGGGGACCGGTTGGAGGGGACCGGGTACGGCGGTCGGCGGCAGCGACTCTGGACGCTTGTCGGTCTCGTCAGATCACCTCAGCTACAGCGCCCGTTGGGGGAACCCTCCGTTCGCGCGGGGGGGGGGGGGGGGGGGGGACCTCCGGCGGTGTCTAATAAAGTTAGTGTTGGCCAAACCGGTTGTCATTTTTATGTTGAGGCGGCGGGGGTGTTGTCGGCAGCTGCTGAATGTAACTAATAAAGTAACTTGTAATCTAACTTAGTTACTTTTAAAATCAAGTAACTTGTAATCTAACTTAGTTACTTTTAAAATCAAGTAACTTGTAAAGTAACTAAGTTACTTTTTCAAAGTAACTATGGCAACACTGCCTATTACTGCATTGTGGGAGTAATTAAACCAAAAAAAGGAAGAGAAATGGGAGGGGGGGGGGGGTGGTTGCTGCTCAGCTTGAGTCCCAAGTCCTCGGTTCTTCAAGTGTTATATCAAACATTCTCGTTTTTTTTAAAGAAACAACAGAAAACACTTGATGATTGAGCGGCCATCTTTCCCGTACAGTCACCAGAGACGAGCGTCAGGAGTCCAGGATCAAGAGGTCACAGGTATTAGCCTCCGAGGACCGTCCCGGCCTTTGACTAATTACCTCATTAAGCTGCACTCCAATACTTCCCGTAGTCTCTGCGGCTCGGCCTGGCTACGTGGTGTAAAGAGGACGGAGTGGACACAGGACTCATCTGTCGTGACCTGGGCGAGCTGACCGCAGCTTGTTGCTGCCGGGGCGGGGGGGAGGGAAATCAATCCTTCGTAAATATATTAGATGCAATTACGTCCTGCTGGACTTTGCCTAACGCGTTTACGGAAGCATTAGGCAAAGTCTTCCTTTATCAACCCCCCCCCTCCCCCCTCAGGCCATTAGGACAACGACATGTAATTTTCACGTGTCGGAACCGTGGTGAAGGTATTGGAGAAGGAGCACGGGGGCGGAGTCACACGTCACACTTCTGATTGGATTCAGGACAAAGTGTTTTTCTGCAGTGTTATTGCGTTGTCACTTTGAGGTTTGTTTCTTCCTCTAATTAGAAGACTGGATGCAACAAGGCAACCGAGTTTATGAAGAAATCTTAGATGAAGAGTTTATCTTCATATTGATAACAGGGTCAGAAAGTGTGTAAGAAATCAGTTTCTCTTATTCCGACCTTACAAACATTCGGATGATTCTGTATAAACCCTCTCTACGCTTTTAATCACTGGTTAATTTAGCTGCAAATATTTCCCAGAACACCATATGAATAACCATCATTTACATGAATGAATTATTAACATGGCATTTCGGTTTCTCTCAAACAGAAGACTGATAGCCTCATTTCTAAGGTTTCATTCCGGCACGCTGTTGCTGCGTTATTCCAGGGTTTTTGATTAATGTTTGTATTTGCGCATGTTCATTCTGTTCTGGAATTACATAGGCACCTTAATTCCTCTGTGAAAAAATGCCCAATTACCATAAAACGTATGAATGATAATTGTGGAACAATGTAATGTCAATAGCCCTCTGATTAATCCCCCTGAACACAGCCAATTGGCTGGCACAGTAACTCGCTAAGTGATAAGCAATTTCATTTGTTCCTAATTACTAAGAGGCCCATTTTGCCACTGTCATGATGAGATTTCTAAACCTCCTTAACCAGCCAAGGCTTATACATTTCTAAAAGCATCTTTTTTTCCCCTGACTCTCTCTCGCTCTCTGCTTTTGGAAGCTATTCAAGTCTAATTACTCAGAAGAGGGCATGTGTGCTTACAGTAGCACAAGAGGTGCTTCACTACAAAGTTTATCCCAAACAGCCAGGACTCCCGAGTACATTCAGCTACTTTTTCAGACAAACAGTGGTTTTCCTAATGGGAACGTGTGTGTGTGTGTGTGTGTGTGTGTTCATGTGCCTGTGTGAGTATACTTACAGCCATAATCATGCTTTGTGATTGCATTCATATTAAAAGTGATGGGGTTTCATGCTACATCCACATTACTACATTATATTTTAAAGTCCTGCTCCAGAAGAGTTTAAAATCTTCCTCGTTCCTCAGAATTACATCTTACAAAACCAAATCCCTCTTAATGGCTTACATGCAACTCAACAACTTCCTCCCTCATTTTATGACTGCGATCCATGAATGACAAATGAATGAATGAATATAGTCCTGACTCCCCAACCCAAGCCGGTCGGGACCCACCGGGTTCGGTCCCGTGGCTGCGTTATCTTCCTTGATTGTTTTACACTACACGTGCCTGGAATCTGGAAAAACTTCAGGTTTGGGTGAGATTCAGACGCAAAAAAACTGAAAACTTGCAGGTTGGGGTTGTTGGTTTTCTCTCTGGCCCAGTCAGGTTCGGAGTCTTTTTTTTACTGCAGCGTTAAGGTGGAAACACTCAGTGGTTTTAACAGCTTACCGATAGACGTGTCACTAGGTGTCCGCCTGCCATCCACAATACTCCAGAATTTTCTTATGCCTCAAACAGAGAAGTTGCTTGATTTTAGTTTGAAAACTCAGGGGGTTGTGTTTTAGTCAGACGACACGAGCAAAAACTAAGACATTCGGAAAAAATGTCTCATTCAGCTGCTTCCTGATTGGTTGTTACTGGTCAAACTACCGGCAGTGTAAGCAAAACTTTTTACTGTGTGTAAAAGTTCCTCCTCTTCAATGGTCCAACAAAAGAAATCCGTCGACCATTATTGTTTTTTGTTCATAGTACTTTCTGAAACTAAGCAACCAGTTGCAGAGTAGACAATCTGCTTCCTGTTTACACCTCCATGCACGTGCCCAGTGTACGTTTACAGCTGTGTTGATATGACAGGGATTATTACAGATACAGATCTAAACAGGGATCATTTTATAAGTTATAAAACAAAAAACACATCAGTATGGATGGAGCGTCGGAGCCGATAAAACAGTTTTTCTTTTGTGGTCGTCAATGAAACAGCCTTGGGCCTGTAAGCCATAGGTTCTTCAAACAGCCTCCTTTCTTCGCCACCTCTCTCTTTCTTTTAGCAGAGGAGCGGGGAGGAGGTCTGGTCAGATGGGCTCAAACACAGCATCACACAGTTTTACCTCGGGGCTTCCTCGCTGTCACCCAACAGCACCCTCAAAACCACTATTCTCCCTCTTATCCCAGACCTGAATTCTTCATTTGGTCACACTGCTTGCTCCTGAATAGTCACCTCTGAGGAGATTAACCCTTTCATTAAAAATGCCTGACCAGGGTCAACCTACTGCCTGGCTCTGCGCTCCCTGCACTTCGCTTTGATCTATCAGCTATGGAGAAATTATTAGCAACTTCTAAGCTGTGCCATGTGATTTGTTTTTGTAAATTTGTAGAAATTATTCATAATCCTATTATGTGGACAAGGGGCAAAGCTGCATAAAATATATGAGGCCTTTGTTATCATGGGGAAGGCAGAAGGAAGCGATGTTGAATCTGGGTGCACTGGAGTTATGGGAAAGCAGCAGGGTCATGACAGGCCGGAGTTCTGATTCAAAACGAACACTGTAACCACTGAATACACTCACCCCCAAAAAAACTACAGTCCATATTTACCCATTCCCCGGCTCCGTCCCACTCCCACAGCTCATTTGTTGCCGGACAAGGAATAATTGTGACGTTACGAGCCTCCGTCCCAGCAGCGTCGCATTATCAGGGTAATGTATCGCCCATAACCAGGGGAAGAGGAGAAATCACAATTTTTACACCTCCCATCTCCCTTTCAGGGGCCGATACTTTGCCGAACAAAAGTCAATGTCTCAGCCCAAATCTCGTCTGACAACGCGTAGCAGCCCGTGCTATTCTGGGCTCTTTGTGGTGCCAATCTCCTATCTCTGCCGTGACATTTTTTCAAAGAAAGGAGTAGATTTCCTAGAGACTCTGCCCTTTGCAACTTCCACAGTGTATTCTTGCACACAGAGCGAGGGCCCTCCTCCTCACTCTAATGCTGTCGCTCTCGCAGTGACCTGAGAAAGGGGAAATTAAGACAGCGTATCAGGCTCAGAGCCCTATCTTTAGCTGGCGGAGTGAAAAGACTTTATACAGATGCTTAATTCCCAGTTACACATTTGGAATAAAAGGTGCAGAACCTGGGAAAATATTTTTTTCTACCAACTACGCTGTAAGAGCTGGGAACTCTCAAAAACCTGGAATCTCTTTGCTCAAATCTTAAAAAAAAAAACTTGCATTACCATTTCCAACTTGTAATGTGCTCAATTTATAATTGTCTTTCAAGTTATTCACAAAGCCGGGTCTTTAATCACCCCTGTGCTCTGTTCTGCGATAATTTACAGCTCATACAGAAACTTCATGCTTTTAACGTCCTCTTTTTAGATGGACTGTCTTACTGGCAGGCCACCAGCTTCACATTAATTTGCTGCAGTGCGAGTGTACAGGTCTCATCCGGGCCCGCTTTTATTCAGGGTGAAAAGCTGAGTCGTTCTAAATAACGCAGGTCTAATTGGCTATGTTTTGCAGTTAATTTCCATAAAGAGCCTCGCAGACTGTCACCTCGGTTTGGGAGCCGGAGCCGTGTACCTCGGCCAGCCGTTAATCAGGAAACACACTTTCCACTGCTTCGCAAAGGGCAGAGGTCAAGGAGGAGGTGCCGACACCATATCGGCACCAGAGCGCTATAATTGTGGGAGTGTAAATTGCTGTAGAAAAATGCCCTGTGTCTGAAATTCAGCAGAAATGCACCCAGAGGGTATAATGAAGTGTCTCTTTGTGTAGGCAGAAAAGAAGTAAGACTGGAGAAACTTATTTGGTGGGATTTTTTCCTGAAAACTTAACAGATTTAAAAGAAAGCATCATAATTCTAAATAAACGCTGCAGCATCTTCATGAAATCACAAATCTTGTCAAAAAGGAAGGTGTCTACTGATTTGTCAACCAGTGCAGGTGCCTCAATGGGAACATACACCTTTCAGAAATCAGCAAGGGGACCCACTCGCCTTTAGTTTTCTATGTGTGCCGTACTGTACCCACGTCTGGGGCCAGACTCTCTCCCCTAATGTGCGGCGCTTGATCCCACAGCTGTGATTTTCCGGCTGCCACTTAGCACCCAGTGGCTCCGGGGGCCGTGAATAGAGGTGGTCTCAACAGAGTTAGGCCTTCGCGTTTTTCATGGCCGCCTGCCTGCGGTCAACAGCCCTCGAGATCACAACAGCACCACAAAGGGAGAGAATGTCCAAACTCAAACTCTTGAAATTTATGCATCACATAATTGCATGAGGATATGGAATTATGTCATGAAATATTGAAGAAACTGGTTCCCTATAAGCTATTAAACTTCTTAGAGAAAGTCTGTATCAAAGAATAGCAACTAATAAATTCTAAATACATCTGAGAATGTTCTGTATGCCGATATTAGGGAGGCAGTAAATTCCTGTATAGATAAATAAGCCTAAATATTTCCAAAAGGAAAATTGGCAGTGATTCTTGAGATGACACCATAAGGTTTATCTGAGGCTTCATATTTTATAGATTAACCATAAACTCAAAAATAGCTATAAATGAAAGAACAAGAGTTACAATCAAGCACATAAAACTTATATAAAGTAACTTCTTTTAATGTAACATATAAACATAAATGCACATTTTCTTTTACTCTGCAAGGGCCCAAAACTTTCAGAGCTAACAGCCCCCCCCCCCCACATCCCAACTAAACCAGCTTTATAAATTCAGTTTTAAGCCACCATACTGGGTCCATGGAACACGCTAACCCCCAGTGGTATAGTTAAGTGGCTCACAAACAGATTCAGAGGATGGAGCTGCCAAGTGAGGCTTTATGGGGACAATTTAACATAATGGTCAAATAAATACTGGTGTACAAAAAAACACCTGTGAACAGCGGAGGCAGGTTGAGGCTCTTTACTGTATTTTTGAGTGACAGCTCTGTGGAGGAGATTTCCTTCCATTTTGTGAAAAGCAGAGGTTTGTGCTGCAGGTTGGAAAAAGCAGCGAGTGCAGCTCAGAGAACCCGGCAGAGGTGAGGACACTGGAAGCAACGCAACGATGTGGAAGTCATCAGAAACTTTACTCCTGACGACTTTATGACACACGTGCTAGACAAAAGGTACGAGAAAGAAAAAAATGCAGCATGTTGCGTCGCTCTCTGTCGGTTCAAAAGTTGAAGTTACACCCCGCTGCACTTTGTCACAGCTATAAAAAATAAAAAAAGTAGTGCTCGTCTTAGTCTGAATCACAAGGTAAACGGTATGTACTGGTGGGAAGATGGTAATTATGCTAACCGCCAGAGCACAGAGAACTGGCAGCGTGCCCTGTGTGGATTTACCCTTTAAACACGTCTCATGCAGAAGAAGAGGTTGAGCAGTTCAAATCTAAAAAGAACCTAAATAATAAAATCGTATATAATTCCTTAGAAAATGCGCAACTAAATATATATATTTACAATTGAATAAACACTTAGTTATGTATCTTTTGTAAAATCTTTGTTTCTCCACAACCACAGCAACACTGGGAGACTGGGTGAGTTCACTGGGCCAGTTCAGGTTAACACACAAACAATCATCTGTGGCAGTGGTCCAGCTCTGATTACTCACTCTGTGACAGTTGTTCTGGCGCTGGTGTCTCGGGAGGGTCCCAGTGATGACTGGTATCTACACTCTGTCAAAGTCGGCCAGAATGATCAGCCCACAACTGAAATCAATGTCACAATAAGGCCTGTCTATAAAAATGAGGGGTTTTCCTTTGGCATACTATTTTTTCCCCCTTAACTATGGATTCTAAGTAATAAGCATCGCCTCTGGGTAGAAGAAGATTTTAAAACAGAAGTGAAATGACAGCGTTTCAAAGTCAGCTTGGTCCTTATGGAAACTTCTAAAAGTAACTACTTCAAAAAACCATCTGACCTTTATCTATAAATGAATCTATCATCTATTACTACTTTGTAGATCAGTAACAAGACATTAGATACATGTTGGTCCAGATGCACTGCAGTGAATGTGCAGTAGAGGGAGTGAGATCTGGCAACAGTTTTGGAAATGAGTTGAATGACGTGAAAATTAAGCAAAAATTATGAATTTATTTTACATTTTTATGACAGTAAACTCACATTTAGTTTGACAGAATAACACAACTCGTAATGAGTCATTTCAACTATTGTTCGACCTTTTATAGATCAAACTGTTAATCGATTAATCAGGGAAATGATTGCCAGATTGATCAATAATTAAAGTAATTAGTACTTTCACCCTAAGAGGAGTTTTATAGAGGTGAATGAATAGAAGGACATGGATTTATAACCCTAAAGTTAAAGGGTTAATAACTTTACTATAGATTATTTCTCATTTATAAAAGCACCGTTTATTCTAGCGTTAATAAAGAAACAGGTTTCACATTTAAATTCCTTGTCTTATTAGAGGTTAGAACAGCCTGTGTCTGTCTGGTAAACACGTTCTGTGGTTCTGTAGCAGTGACATAATAACACCTTACGTAACCCGGCTCCACACAGTGAAACCTCACATGTCAGAAGCCGGCCGCATGAAGATGCCATGTAACCTCCCCATCTCCGTCTCTCTCTGCCTGTCGCACCTCTCCCACCAGGCATCAGAGAGGTGACCCCTGCCTCACCCCCGGCGCAGGGTGTGAGCTGGGTGTCCCAGTCAGACCTGTCCTGCTGAATGCCTTATGACAGGTTGTTTGTGAAACTCCTGTGTTCTGTTTGTTCCCTCTGCCCGCCCCTGTCCTCGCTGACAGCGTGTCCATTGTGAGTGTGAAGCGCCCCGGCTTTGTCTCGCCCGCCTCACTGGAGCCGGCGTTGGTCCAAAGGAGGACTCGGCCTCACACCTCCGCTCGTCCTCTGAGCTCATCTGTGGACTTACCTGCCCAGTGTTTACCTTTTTCTGCCCATTTGTCCCGTTCTCTGGGAGGTTTTTGTGGAGTTTCAAACATTGGAAAGTGGACTTATGGTCCAAATATAACAAAGGATCAAATATACTGTACATGTTTATGTTTTGGAAAGTAATAAAATGTAAATATAGTTTAATTTACCATACATTGAGATAAATATCCTTTTTTGTGTCATTGCACCTGTTGGCAGCACCACAGTTCTTTATCTCTTTACAAACACACTGGATAGTTTCTTTATTTCTATATTTTAAACATGTGGTGCTTTAATTTAAATTATTTGATAAGGTATGTTTTGTCAAATATGACAGATTTATCGGTTGGCTCTTTTTATTAACAGTTATTTATCATACATTTTTAAACAATTAATAAACAGCCAATATGAGCTGTTCACAAGACATTTTATCTACATTGATGTTTGCTAAAATTAAAGCTTTTATTTTACAGAATAACAATGCAGGAAAGATTTATTTTATATAAAAAGGCAGTTCTATATATTTGTGTTTTCTTTTTCTTTATTGATATAATACAGTTTATGGTTAAACTGAATTACATCTCTTTGTCATAAGTATTTGATAATGACATCTTAAGAGTAATCGTGATTTTTTTTAAATATCCATTTGTCGATACATCTCATTGGAAACGTCGGTGTCATCATCGGTCGCCAAAAATCCATATCCGCTCTAACATTTTGTAGCATTGGCTCAGTACTCAGTAAACCATGAGGTAACCATCTGCATAATTAAATGAAATTATGAAGCTTCATGCAGCGAACGTGATCTCATTGGACTCCACTTGTTTTAACCTCAACGTGGTGGCTACAGTTCCTTTTAACGCGGACATAAAAATCAATGATTTGGTAAAAAAGAAGAAATTGAATAAAAGAAATCCAATACAATCTAACCCGGGCCTCATGTCTACATCCAATCATGTACCTAACTCCCCTCTTGCCCCCCCCCCCCCCATTGTACTGTTCCTAACATCAGCAGGGAGCGCGGCTAATTTACGAGCGTGGGCAATGCCAACATACTCTCTGAGGAGGGCCCGTTTTAACACCTCCAAATGCTGTAATGCATCCCAGCTGACCTTAATTATAAAAGCATGTGCCTCCCCTGTGCTCCCCCCCCACCACCACCACCACCACCACCGCCACCCCTCACCCTATATACAATCCACAAGGCCGGGGGTGTGAGCCAGTGTTCTTACCTGCAGAGAACAACACAGCCAGCAGCCACCACAGCAGCTCAATGTTAATAGTTGCATCCTGAGAGGAAATCAATACGACTATAAAGGGTGATATCACAGGGTGTCTGGGCCCCCGTGCACACATTCTCCCCCTCGCTCCCTTCCCTCCCCTCCCTCAGCGGGACCTGTTTATGAGGGGGACTGGTGGTTGGTGGGAGCGACTGAAAGGTCAGTAGTATGAGGTTTTGATCCGGGGATGAGACACCCGCCTCGGGAGTGTGGGGTAAACGGCGGAGAGGGACCCCTGACTCGTCTGGAGAAGGAGTGGATCTTTCAGCGGGCTTATAGCCGCTGTGTGTTGTCAAGGCAGCGGAGCATTAGTGCCTGGAAAGGCCCGTCGACGCCGCCTGGTTACGATCAGGGGAGAATCCCAGGAGGTAAAACGGGGGCCTCGCTAAACTGCTGATGAACTGAGGGAGATATTAAAAGACCGACTCTGCCTCGTCTTCTGTCTGTATTGCAGATTTCCGCCCATAATATTGATATACGCACAGCACGGGGCCCGGGCATCATTGGGCTGATAAACTGCTCCTACAATAGATAATCTTTTATGTACCTCCCGTGCACAGCACAAATATTATGACTATTAGTACATTAATTAACTCGCTGGCCTGGGGGTCCTCTGCCCAGCCAAGGTTAAGAGCTTCTTTAATTAAAGATCAATACGGTTTTGTCGTATATTTCTACAGCACCAAAGGAGACATGGAGCTCTTGACTGTCTACGCGTCAGAATGATACGGAAGTTCACAAGAAATGTGTAAACAGAGAGCTCTGAATGATGCTTTGAAAGACGTTATGTTTGTAGCAGTAATGCAAGTTCACTTTCCTGCAGGTCTGAGCTTGACCCCAAATACACCCGCCCAGTAAGATGAGTAATGAGCACAGCAGCCGCGCCAGGCTGTCCTTTCAGTCTTTGTCGACGTCCACCTGTCTTCCTTTGCTTACGAATACACCTGCGCACTTAGCAAAGCAGCTGAGGAGCAGCGGTGATGGTTGAGATCAAAGCCCGGACCAGTCAATCCTCAGGGTTTAGTCCCTGTTGGTAAAAGTAAAGAGGGCAGAGCCCAAAGAGCACACCTTCACACTCAAGGCTCCAAAGTTCCCCTCAGATCATCGTAATCCACCTGGATTGTTTCTGACAGGACAGGGATCCTCCTGCTGGCCTGAACCCCCCTGTCCGCTCCCGAGTACAACCCACACCAGAACCCTGACCCCAGACCCAAACCAGGCACCGCTCTGCCAAAGTCCACAAGCAGCTGGAGAACATGGACCTTTATACCCTCAGAGTGTATCTGCTGCCTGCTGGGGCTCATCTGCAGAGCTGAAGGAAGTCAAAATCCCATTCATTTTCTTATTAGAGTTTGTAAAGAGAAACGATGTTTGATGATAACCGCTACCCACAATCCTCAGGTGTGGTAGCGACACAATCGTGAATACCACAATCGTAAAAATCATGTTGGTTACAATCGGACCGTTCAGCATTATATTACGTTCATTACAGAGCTAACGTGGTTGTACTTCTTAAAAAATATATATACACAGTCTTGTACCTTTGCCTTATTTTGTTTTCCAAAATATGTTTGCTCCAGATCATGTTTTTAAAATTCCAATTTGTATTTATCTTCCAGGTAAAAAACATATTTTAAGTGTCTTCAACCACTGTCTAATTTGATCTTTATCTTTGAATGTTATATCTACATTAATCAACATACAGCACAACAACTCGGTAGACAACGCAAAAAAAGTCATGTTCACATTTGTTTCATTTATGTATAAATATAAAAGGTCAAATCGAAAGATTGTGTTTCTGTAAATATGTCTCACACAACTGGGCTGTTGGTGAAATATACTGAAGCCATATAAATTTACATGTTGTGTATCACAGGCGAGATGTGAGGGTTGTAACTGAAGGACGACCAATATGAATCAGATTTATTGGTCTGTGGTACTCAGGGGAAGCCACTGACACACACACACAGACACACACAAGCTAGTACTCTAACAACTCCACTGGAGATGTGATGGATAAGGCGGTCTCTCTTATCAATGCTGACCTGGTTCAGGGCTTAACCCACATGGGTCTCTCAGGGCCTCTTGACCAGTCTCCCTACAAACCCCTGTTTCCTCTCCCCCCCCCCCCCCCTCTCCACCAACACCACCTCCGCCACCCTCTGCCACACAGGACTAAGACAGGTTAAACAGTTAAACACCAGCAAATCCAGCACTGCCCTGTGGGAAATTTGCTTCTAATCCCTAACTTATAGGCACAGAATCAAAGCCAAAAAGCCGGAGCAACAAATCTGATCCTCCCCCTAACAATCTCGGGCCTCTTGGGAGGGAAGGGAGAAGCTCCACAGACAAGGCTGAGATGGATAAATACCTAAATGATGAGACAGTCTGGGGACAGGGGAGTAGTGTCTGGCTATGGCCGTTCACCTCCAATTTGGCATCCGCGCAATGAAAGGCAATTGGGCGGCAGCCCCCACACGGCAGCCAGTCCTTATTATTATATGTTGAAGTGTGGCTTGGGCAATGATTAATGACAGTGTCAGGGCGAAAACAAAGCACAGCGCAACTTATCTCCAATACACCTGCTCCTGTGGCCCGATTGGGAGAGAATGGAAAAAGAGTGCGAGCAGCACATTGCTTGATAATGGGAAAGAGAATGGAAAGGAGCAATGGAGGAGAAGGAGGGGAGAGGAGGGGGTGGGCTGAAGGGGTGGGGGGGGTATGGTGAAGGGGACTTACTGACCACAGCATGGTGAGAATAACTTCAGGAGATATATACTACAGGCATATGCATATAAACACACAGACCAGTGCCCGGGTCTGTGCACTGTATGTTACACATTTCATCTTACTTACACCACCGAAATAATTTGTAACAACCCCGCAGGGATTTATTCTTTGTGCCTTTAAACCAACCGAATGCAAACTCGCAGGTAGTTTCCATGTGAGGTGTGAACACGCAGCCCGCCCGGGTGATTGATTTGACAGACAGAGTGGACTTTCATGGCGTCTGTGTTTGTTACATCCAGGCCCACTGTCCCCTGCTGTACTGGTGTTGACATTTATGAGACATGTCGGAGGGGGCCTGCTAGACCTCACTAATGAGAGAGGGCCCCGACTGACGGCTGGCACAGCCTGACACTGCCATCCAGAGGCCGCTCAGTGCAGTGCAGCTGTGGTGGTTTAATTATCATGTTTACACTTTCTGCACTTTGGTGACTCTTTGACGGCGTTTGAAATTACACTGCCAGAAACTGCACTTAACCAGAGCTTGGAAAGAAAAACATATATAACAAACAAACAATTAACCGCTGACGCCTTCCACTCAAAAGGCCGGTGACACGGCAGCCATACTGTGTCTGTGAGGATCTCAGGCGTGTGTAGGTGTGATGTGCCTTAATGACGGTAATGAGTTTATGGCCGTGTGTGTTTGTGTGTGTGTGTGTGTGTGTGTGTTTGTTGTACAGATATCTTTGTGAGGACCATTTGGAGTCTACAACCTAAAGAGTGAGGACATTTTGACCGGTCCTCACTTTCTGACCCACTGCTTCAGGGTTAAATCTTGGCTTTAGGGTTAGGGATAGAATAAGGTTTGGGTTTAGTCTTTGATGGTTGGAATGTCTTCACAAACACGTAGTCGTCCAAATCAGGTCACTGTGTGGCAGCGAGTCGCAGACACCATGACTGTAAAAGGAGAATTGTCTTGCATAATGTCTAGTTATGTTAACCCGTACTCACAAGGGGGAAAATAGTGATTAGTAACCTGTTCACGTGCAGAGACCCCACGCTGAGACCTATGGGATTAGGACACTGTCTGTATGTCAGTGTCCTAATCCCATCGCTCGTTGTTTATATTACTCATTTCTAATCCTGGATTACAATGAAATATGACAATAAAACAATATTAATTTATAATTAATAAAACTATCGCAGTTTACTTTTCATCTAAAGCAATACAACAAAAGTCCAATATATAGTGATTTACTGCTTTAGCCTGCACATATCGGATTTATCTCAGATTTGTGTTGATGTTTTGATGTTTGAAACCAGAACCTTGATTCAGGAGCAAAAAGAAACTTAAAAAGGAATAATAAAGTGATATCCGTCCTCATAATTATGGATATCAAGTGATGTGAACATTTTATCTTGACATTTTGTTTGGCTTCATATCATCAAGGTCTATGTTTACATTTTACCAAAAAGAAAATTAAGTTCTAAACATTTGGTAAGGCTCTACAGATCTCACCTTTAAAACATATGGATTTCAGTCGCTGTTCTGTTTGCACTGTCCTGAAAAGCTGTGAAATAAAAGCATTAAATAAAAATATCTTTTCTATTTCTTTCATTTTGACCCATGTGGACACTTTCCATTAAAACCAGGAAATGAAAGTGCACCACCTCTGGCTTCACTAATAAATGTCTCTGCACCCTCCACAGACCCCCGCACCCTGGCCATCCTGAGTCAGATATTTACGCAGAAACACTTTTTGTGTGAGAGTCTCCTGAACAAAATGGAAGTGAGAGACTTTATATACATTAAAAGAGATACCCTCTTGAATTGACTGGGTTTACTCTCTGGGTCATATTTACGGGAGAAAAGTTGCAATGACGAAACTTGAGCTTTAAAAACTTTGGTATGAATTGGTCTGAAGCAATGCAGAGGTATGGGCCTTAAAGGGGAGTAAGGGTACTTAAAGGAGTGCAGAGCCTGCTGGTTTTAAAAGGTCAGAGGTCGGGGTCGTGACCTTCCGTAAAGCATTCAAGTCCGATGCTCTCCAATAAAACGCACGTACAAGACACTTCGCGAGTCGGTGTATATCATAAAACTATGAAAGAGGCCTTGTAATCACAAAATATTCCCCAAACACAACTCCCTCAATACACATTTTTCATCCTGTGACTTTGTGGTGCCACGTATGTGTTTACGGCCTTGTGTATAGAAGCCTGTGAACTCTTCTGGCCTTGTAGCCTTGAGGGTACTTTCATAGCCTTGACCAGGAGTATGATACAAAAACAAGTCGACAGTCAACATTTTCAAAACATCAAGAAATCTGGAATTCCTCTGTAAACAACCCGTCAATCATTTCCATTGAAAATGTTTTGTCGTTCTTTTTGTGTGTGTGTGTGTGTGTGTGAACGACTGTATGCTTTATTTGACAGTTCCAATCATGTAACAGTGCATCTTTCAGCTGTAGATGTGCTGGATGTGTGTCTGGAGTTTTCCCAGAGCAGCGTAATCTGTGGTGGAAAGAAACAGTTTTATTTTTTTTAATGAGAAGTCATAGTCTCTCCCCTTGCTCTTGTCTGTGTGTAGCACGGCACGGCACGGCACAGCACGCTCCGCTGAAACGTGGTCTGTCTATGTGGGATTGCCGGGGCCCCCTTTGAAGTACCTGAGCTGCGGCTGTTTCCTTTGTGTGTAACAACGTTCAAAATCAAACCTAAAAAACCAAAACACCCATAAGAATACCTGAAAGAGGAACAATCTAAAGTGCCGTATGTATATGACGCCTTACACGTCTCCTCTTTGTTTCATCCCCTCCCCTCTACAGTGATTATGCGTGTCTTCTGTGAAGAGCTGCACTGCGTCTCGAGAGCCCCTTGAATGGGAAACCGCGAGGTACAGAGAGGCGCATTAAAATCCTCTAACGCTCTCAAACGAACAACCTAGGGACAAAACACGAATTCCGCGCGGTTTCTCCCCTTGTAGTGGCGCGGCTCAGACAAGCTCACATTTAGCACTGGCTGCCATCTCAGACAGTGGGTCCAGTGGGATGTGTAGCTATGTGTTTATCAGAGGATGAACTTCCTTCTTTTAATGTGGCGCCTTTTCCCCCCTCGTTGTCGCTGCTCCTCCTTCCTCTCCTCTTTCCTTCCTTCCCCACCCTCCCTCTCCTCTCCTCTCAGACTGCAGTTGAAGGTGAAGCTCCAGAGTTCAGAGAGCAAGAGGAGCAGCTGTCGTCACACAGAGCCTCGCTCTCTGGGAGTTTGGGGTTTAGTCCCTGTGTAGACGCCGTGGCACACTTAAGAGCAGGGAGAATGTGGGACGTCTGAATATAGGGTTTATATCATCCTGGCCTACATGCTCTCAGTTTGACAGTTTATTAGGTACACCTCACATACCTACTGAAGTTTAAGACAACAATCCTACTTTCATGAATGCTTACAATTTTCTGAGAAAGACAGATAAAACAATGTCAGTGATTATCCCAATATAATTTTCATCATTAGCAAAATAAAAAAGTCCAATATATCGACATGTTGCTTATGTATTGTGCAGTGAGAGGGAATAACACGCAAGTCATCTATCTCAGATTTGCCAATAAAGAAGAATTCAAAACCTAAACTTTCACTCAGGATCAATAACCTTTAAACTTAGTCTAAAATTCTTTCAACTTAAAAAAAATAACAATTAAAGAATGAAATACATTAATCGTGATAATTCAATATTGACCGACATTAAGAGTTTTATCCTGATATAGTTTTTTTGATATGGATATAACCCTGTTGAAGCCAAGTGTTCCTAATAATTTTAGCCTGATATCAGCTCACAGTATTGTGTTTTTCACCTTTATGAATATTCATCTTTATATTGCAGGGTTTTAACAATATCCAACCTCCTTAAAAGCATCTTAACAATTGTTTCCTTAAACTTATTTCAAGACGGTTCCTCCCCTCTGAATTTCAGCATCACATATTTCTTCACTGGTATCATTCTGGTTTTAACCAGTTTGAGCCGCCACATAATGGAAGTTGGTGCACGTAATAAAACAGCACAGTCGTATTTGGCCCGCTTGTATAAAACCTAATCTTTTAAAGGCACGGCTCATTAACACTTATAATTTCATGCAATATAAGTCATTGCTTTTTCTGCCTTTCTCATTTGATCACACAGTGAATAAAACACACCGGCTCTATACCAACAAACACAATGTTTAATCACTGAATATTATACGATCTGAACGTACAGTGAATAACACAGTGCTGCATAGGAGTCGTACTGGGAACGTGAGACCTGTTCAATCCAGTTTCAATGCTGCTCTCTAGTGGACATCTCGCGTCACTGCTACTGTTAAAGTTGGTGAGAAGATCCAGAGTGGAGATGAACCAAAAAGCTCAGACACTACAACGTTTAGAAAGTTACTGGAGTGTGTTTGTATTTTAAACCAACTGGTGTTAGCGGGGTCTGGAAGCCAGTTATTAAAAAACATTTAGTTTTTCCCCCCATGTTGCTCTACTCATACTTTTTCCATAATTGATATCGGAAAATAACTTATTTCACATTTTTATCATATGCACGACACATTACGTCCTTATATATTTATGTACTTGAATCTGTGCTACTGCACTTGACTTTATAACATTTCGATTCAAACCACTACAGTGAAACGTGTATACAGGGCCGGGTCTAGACAGGCATGTATGAGGGGGCAGCCACAAATCTTGAGGGGGCATTGTGCCTAACCCTAACCCTAACCCTATTTAGTTTGAGGGGGCACAACATTTATTTGAGGGGGCCAGGCCCCCTCTTGCCCCTGCCTAGACCCGGCCCTGCGTGTATATAATGTTTATATAATGCTTTTTTATTCAAAATAAACTTAATTGGCAGGTGTGAGGTTTAGTTAAACAGAATTAGCCTTGATTATTAGCTGTAGCAACAATTAGAAAAAGTGAAAACTGACTTGCCAATAAAGAACTAAGGGAAGGAGCAGCTTCCAATTGAGATTAAGCAGAAATTACCTATAGCGCTGATTCAAAGCAACAAGACCTGTTTCATTGGCCAGGAGGTTCATGCAAGTGCAAGGTGCTCCTGGGTAAGAGGTATGAAATCTTCCCCCCATCAGGCCACCTATCCATTTGGTGTTTACCTGGGGACTGTCCCATGAAACCCTGCCTCTCTGTGAACAAGACACAGCAGCTGACAGGAGATAGTCCCGGCCTCAAGCTTGTGTAAGGAAATTGCAACAGAAGTGAACAGATATTGAGCAGCAGGCTACAGGAGCCGAATCTCACACAGAGATGTCACGATACTAGAAACAGTGTGGTAGAAGAAAATATGGACTTTGACATCCACACATAACAGGATATCCCACTCTTCTCAAAAGTTACAAAATATGCTTGTAAATTAGAGATGACTGCCCCAATATGGCCTGTGTGTGCGATATGATGACACATAGTGTGTAACAAGGGTAAAAGTGTCTTATTGTTGGGTTGCACATCGCGGGAACATTTTCCATCAGGCAGGAAGTTTGCATGAACACAAACAAACATGGAGGAGAGTGAACAAACATGGAGGAGAGTGAACATGACACGGAGCCGAGTTCGACTCCCGACAGGAAAGTGACTCAGACCAAGATAGAGACAAAACAAGGAGCCGGCTCAAGATTTCAGGCTGAAGTTTGAAAACAAAGACGTAGAACAGTATAGAACATCTGCAGCCTCACTTTGAACACTTGGAAATTAAACAAAAATACATTTTTTACATATGTTAGCTTTTTACATATCTCTCTTGTTATATAAATACTAAACTATACCGACAAATCCATAAAAAAAAAAAGTAAAATATGTGCGTTTTTTGTTTTTGACAGCCATATTCTTCAAGATAATCTCACTCAAATCAAAACAAATCAGAAAAGTTGTATTATGTCAAATTTAATCTGTTACTTGTGGTTCTTTTTTTTCTTTTTTTTACCGTTGGGGTTATCATGCAAATAAAAAAAATACAGGGTTATTCCAGAACTGATACTAGATAGAAGTAGAAGAAACTCGTGGTTCACTGGTGATTCCACCCACAGCGACAGTATTAGTACTTCAACACGCAGATCAGACCACAGTTTAGCCACTATGTCACTTCTCCTCCATTATTAAAAAGACCCTGTAACCACACACACAAGCTTTTAGGGAATGTGGCTGAATGAAACCCTGCTCGGTCAAAGTTGGTCTGAGCTGTGCAGAACTTGACATGACGTCACCTGGATTAAATCTCTGATTGGAAATAAGAATAAAATGAAAGTGCCAATTGTCGCATGTTAATCAAATACGATCTGAGCCATACACAGTAGAATTATAAGGGTATCATTAAGAGTATTACAGTACTACTACTCTTTCTACTTCAATATCACTCTCATTGGCTCTTTTTATTTGAAAGGTGAGCTAAATAAAAATGTACATCTTTGTGTAGTCAGGTAGTCTTTTATTTCACTATACTTCTATAGTTTTATAGAATATTTATATTGCACATTCAAAACAACTTGGTTGACCAAACTGTTTTACAAAGAAAAAGGTGCAACAAGAAAACCGATATACTGTATGTAATACATTAAAATACTAATGATAATATAAAACAAAATAAAATCTTGCCGGCATTTCCCAAAACATTAAATCCAGCCCCGCTCTGAGTGTGAATTTCTGGTCAGATGATGTTGTGACCATCTCAGATTTAATAACACCCATCAACTGTCCGCCAGTTAATATAAATATTTATAGTCAATAAATTCAGTGGCTGGTAGCACACATAATAAACGCTACCCTAAGGCAACAGCAGATGAACTACAAACTTCTAGGCCAGTAAAAAACAGGCATATCTCCGCAGACAATGGGAGAATGTGTGTTGGCTACACTGGGAGAAGTCCCACTGCATCTGTGGGCCATCAGGAAAGTATGTACTGTTTCTGGATATCATTTCTGCTTTTATGATCCCACAACAGACGAGTCAGCAGACAGACAGACCTCAGGACAGCACCTGTCCTCTGTGTGCGCGCAATAATGAATATGAACCCAATTATGAACCGTCATCAACCGGACGCTCTCCTCAGAAGGAAATCTAACTCTGTAAATCTTAAAAGAAAAAGATTGAAAGTGCTCTTGAGTTCTGAGGATCACGTTTAGTTTCACTCCAAACTTTTACCAAACTCCAACTCTGTCCTTCCCTTTTAACAAAGATAAGCGGCTTACAAAACACTCAGGTAGCAGCTTCTCGTTTCTTAATAGCTGTCACTGATTCACATTAATCCGGTGAGGAACTTGACATCAGGCCAGCTTCTCTCTGGCGTCAGTTGCAGGAGTCACATTCTCTTCTTAAGTCTGGCTCTCCTCCCTGTCGGGCATGCCGGGTAAACCTCCCACAGAAGGCACGCAGTCTCAATCAGATTCCCGAAACCGCCTCAACTGTCCCCCTCCGACCTGAAGGAGCAGCGGTTCTCCTCCGAGCTGATGTCTGACCTCCTCTCACCCTGTCTCCGAGGCTGAGCCCAGCCACCCGACGGAGTGAACTCTCTTCGGACGCCTGTACCAGTGAGCTTGTTCTTTCTGTCCGTACCCGGAGCTTGTGACTAGAGGTGAGGGTTGAAACGCAGCTCAACCGGTAAATCCAAAGCTTTTCTTTCGCAGCTCAACGTCCACATCACTGCTGACGTGTCATTAACCAACACTGAGGGTGTTTTCACACTTCAAAGTCAGAACCAAGGTTGAGGTCTGTAGGTTTGTCTACATTTGATTAGTTTTGGTTTCACATAGAAGTTCAGGGAGAGGGTGAATAACTTTTATAAGAAAGACGAACGTCCTGTCGTCATCACCTACGGACCAAGACCACCTTTGTTCTGACTAGTGGCAGAATAATTGGACTATGGGCAGAAAGTTACGGACATCGGACTGGAAGGTTGCTGGTTCGATTCCTCGCAGTGACAATACAACATACCTGCCAGGACAACAAACCAAAGTCCAAAGAGCACTCTCCCTACCCCCACTGTCTTACTGCCCCTGAGCAAGGCACCTTACTCCCCCAACATCTGCTCCCTGGGCGCTGTGCATGGCTGCCCACTGCTCTGTGTGTCCTGTGATGTTCACCAGATGGGACAAAAGCAGAAGACAAATTTCCCTACTCTGCATGTCTTGTGATTGTGCATGTGTTTGGGATCAATAAATGTATCTTATCTTATCTTGAACTAAATCACTGTGGTCCGGGGCACCTTACACAATTATTTTAATTCAGACTAAATTCAGACTAAAGACATAAAGTTAAAGCTTCCGATGCTATTTATGATATTTGTCGTCTCAATCACACTTAGTGTTGGTGCAACACTTCTACTTTGAATCATGGGAAAACGTAAAAGAGGAGAGAAATCAAGCAGGAGAGAAAAGGTCCGAAAAAGAATTAGTCAACAAACTCGTTAGAAAAGAAGCAGCCCTCGTCTTGCTCTTACTCCAACAATAATTCTACTTTTATCATGCTGCCACTATATTACTAACACACCATTCTGTGGAGTAGTAACCTCTGGAACATCGAGTAAAACCCCAAAAGAAAGCATGCGAACAAAAAGCTGAACGTTGTTGATGTGACTCCAGCATCAAAGAGGACTCACAGACAACAGGCAGCGTTTAACAGACCTGTCTTCACCTCGTCTGTGAATACTTCCCCTGGCTACGTTTCCCTCCTCATCTCTACTGAACTCCATCGACTCGGCTACTCTGCATCCGGCGTGTTGCTCGTCGCCCTCCTCAACTCCAACGTTATCAAGTTCAAAAGAACTTCGCCCCAGCCTCACTCATCATCACGCTGAGAGAAGTATACTTAGGAGGGAAAACACACACTCCACACTTCACAGGAAGTTGGGATGTTCTCACAAAGTAGTTGTTTGGCATACTTTCCGATGCCAGATGTCGATGTTTTGCCAAGATGCCACAAACTGACGGCGTTGATGGCGGAAAAAATATCATTCCTGTGTGTGTGTGTGTGTGTGTGCGTCCTTGCACGTATAGATATCTGGGATTCACCGCCGTTTTCCCTTTGCGAGGGGGTGTGCTAAATGACAGTGACACTCATCCCTTCATGGCAACAGGATGAACGCATCGGGGTGATCAAAGCGCCGGTGACACGCCTTGAGGAGACAGACGTGTGCTTTACGTGTTAGGGTGGGGGGGGTTTGGTGTCCGCAAAGACAATTCAAACTAAGTTTCTCTCAGCATCTGTAAACATGTGCTTGTCTCTGATAATGTCACGTCTCCCTCGGCTCTCTTGTTTGGATCTGTGGGTTAGCTGAAAGCTCCTCGATGCCTCACACCTCAGATGAGCTGAGTGATTTGAAAGCAGGAGAAGACAGTTGGCCCACGACGACGTCAAAGAAATATAATCTGGTAAAAAGTTGTTCAAGAATGATATGATAGGCTAACGTTGACAAACTGATACAAAATATGTATCATGGTCATGTCATGGTTCATCCCGGCTGATAGAGACAAAAAGAAGGCTTAACCAACACACAAAGTCTGACAGAGAATCAAAGATGTGATGAGACCAGGTCAAACTTTACTATATTAGGGTTGAGCTGTGAAATGTGTCTGAGCAAAATGGAGGTCGTTGTTGAAAACTGTACTACAATACGTAAATGAGCATTATAACAATATTGGGTTGTGATTGCATTCTGCCTAAAGCAGCTGGTTTTATCCCTTTATCTGTTTAAAGGTTTCTCATACTCCCAACGGTATTTTAATATTACCAAATTTACAATAAATCTGTTTGTATTTACGTTTTGAACAATTCTATTCCCGCATCAGCTCAATTTGAAGTTACACAGATTTAATGTAGAGAGGTGTGTTTTATCGCAGGTAACAGGAAAGCCGCGAAGGTTTGACGCTAGTAGGCTTTTTGGATTATATGGAAAACACGTCTCCACCTCCTCCCACTACATAGAAATGAAGCCAAAATATCCTGGCTACAGGGGCGGTCATCTTACACTGGGCCCATATTTAGATTTAGATATACAAAACCATATTCAGTAATCCCCACATGTTTTTTTATGTTCCTACAGCTCCACATTGAATGTTGGTCCTACGAAGATGACTAAAACGGCTACAGCAGTTCTTCAAATCTAAATATCTCCATTTCCATTGGAGGTCGAAGCCTCAAATATTGATCAAATGTTGTATTTGAAGAAATAAAAAAGTGATTTACACCAAATCATACCATAATACAAGCAAGCTTCACAAATGAGGTCTGTTCTAATTCTTCACCTGAAACCTCTGACATGTTCATCTCAGCTGACCTAAGTACCAGCATCAAGGTGAGGCCAGAGAGTAACTGTGAAGAGCCGGGTTTAAATAAGTCTGAACCAGGATTGAGGCCTATTATTGTGAAGTGTAACCACACTGACAAACTAATAAACTTCTCGTGCACTCAACAGAAAACAGGTACAGAGAAAAAACACCACAACAGGTGAAGTCAATGTCAACTCACCTGGTGCAGGTAGATCTTCCTCCTTTGCTGACGTGGACGCAGGTAAACAAACTCCACTTTCTTTGTTTGTTTGTTTCTTGTCAGTGTTTGTTTATTCTCCTGCTTTATCCGCCACTTTTATTCAGTTTAATTTTTTGTATATCTCACTAAATCCTCCATCGACAGAGGACACGCGGGCGCCAGTTGGGGTGTGTTTGATTTGTGATACTGGAGCGTGCTGGCCGGGCGGTGCCCTCAGTCGCTGATGGAGAGGGCTTTTATATACAGTCTGTGGTGGAAGGTCACAGCAGATTCAGTCTTATCTGAGTCGTATCAACTATCAAGCATTATTTGCAGCTGTACCATCATTGATCATGCAGTGTACAGAAATGAAAACACTTCCGGGACAGAAGGATGAAGACATTTGTTCACATTCATGAAGGAAGAAGGGAGAGAACACTGCCTACTGGTGGGAAGTCTGGGAATAACATTATAAAAAAAACTTCCAAACCAACTTTATTCACAGAGTTGATTTCATCAAAGATTGTTAGCATCGAAATATGCACAAAAAACTAAAAACGAAGAGACAAAAGCCCTCAAATATTCAGTTTATTCAAGACAAAGACAAGCAGCAGATCTTCTTCTCTGAGAGGGTGAAATCAATATTGACTTTTTCTTGAAGAATGGCTGAAATTATGAAAATGATATCAAAGTACTTGCTATTTTCTATAATTTTTTATGTTTTTCTATAAAATATATCTAATTTCAAAAGCACCGTACGACCACACACGTGCAATCCTAAAGCCAAGAGTTGGTTAAAGAATATTTTAATAACAACTAGTAAGATGGCAGATATCAAGAATATAGAAATTATTGTGTGTGTGTGGGGGGGGGGGGGGGGGGGGGGTCTGTTTTTCATTTTTTTTTAAAGTGAAGTTAAAAAATTGTAGTTGCAGTTTATGAATTGTAATGTGACGATAGAAGTTGAGAGACAAAACGTTTTTCATATTTGTTTTTCATTGGATTCTATTGGCCCAGAGAATTGCTTTAAAAAATCTGACTTGAGTCCAAATTTGTTTCTTAAATCTAGGTCAAGGAAAGGAGGTCGGAATAAGATCAAGAAATTAGGAAGTTAGGAACAAAGGAGTAGGTAAGTAAAGATGGTGACAGAGGGAGAGGGATGCAGATGCTTCCATCACAGGTCCAGTCAGTTATATCAATATCAACACTGATAATAACATCGGTCATGTTCAGTTTGAGGAATTAAAGCCAGAAATTAGTTCTGCCTCTTATAACAAGTAATACATCCATAGAGATAAGTCAGTGGAGCAATACAGTGTTTAAACAATGCAACCATGCACCACAGTGGCACCATTAATCACAGTGTACTGTATTCATCGAGCCTTTGCTTTCAGCATCAGAGTAAACCAGATTTAGTTGATGATCTGTTTGACAGATTTGTTTTGAGTCAGTCTCACTCACTCCATCCTGCTGCTATAAACAACCACAAAAGCATTAATCCTGTGTATTAATCCTCGGCTGAAAGTAGTCCCTAAAAACACACATTTTTCTTCAGAAACATTTGCTAAAATCTGCAGAGCCTTGCTGTTTGGGGAAATCAAAAAAATTAATTAAACTATGTATTCATGACCTATTTTTTTAAAGATGTATGTGTTCGTTAGGAGCAAATGGGCTCGGGCTGTGTGCTGCTAATACACAGGGGAACTTGTAAAGCAGTGACAGATGGACTTGTTGGAACACATGGTTGGTTTTGGTCTTTTTATTTGGATTTGTCGACTGTAACAAAATATAAAATGATTTATATTTTGATGTATTTATATTTTAACATAAATCTGGGAATGTAGGTATATCAACTGTTTTGTTCTACCATACATAAGAGCAGACTGATAGAACGAACGTCATACCTTTATCCACAAGGGGTTGCTAGAGACACATATTTGAAATATACTGAATGTATTCTTGGCCAAAGCCCAAGCAAAGGGTCCATATTAAAAGAAAAAAGTGCAACAAATGTAAGGACACCCTCTAAAAGTGAAATTCTAATCTTATATTGACTTTTTAAATGTTTTTCATGTTGTCTTTTTGCATATTGGATCTGTTTCATGTTATAAACGCTTCTTCAGATAGAGAATAATCTTTTCCTTCATTGTCTGAGTGAGTACACAACATTTGTAACTCATAGTATAATTATGTAATTAAGTAACCTCCCCTCCACAGCATACACACCTACCTCCATGTTTCCCAGTTGGCAAAAGACTTTCCCTGTGGAATTCCCATTAAGCTGCCGGCCAACCAGGGGCCTTTCTGTATCTTCTCTTAGTTCCTCTGGGTACTCCAGGTTCCCACAGTCCAAAGACAAGCATCCTAGGTTGTTGGTTATCCATAAGTGTGAATGTGAGTGTGAATGGTTGTTTGTCTCTCAGTGTCGGCCCTGTGATGGACTGGTGACCTATAAAGGCTGTACCTCTTCTCCTGGTGTATAGATAATGGATGGATGGATGGATATTATAGATGAGAACCTTTGGTTAATCTAAGGTTTGTTGCTGATTCCTGTCAAACCTTTGAGCCATGTTTCAGTCTTGACCTTGGTTTAGCATGGATAGGAATTCTGCCTTTCAACCCAATGCAAAATAAACTAATGGGCGGACATGATAGATACTTTGCAGCCTTATAGTATATTACAAAACCAGAGTCTCGACTTAACCTCTCTTCTTACTTGAGCATGACTCAATCTCCTTTTGACTTTCTGAAGCACGGCTCTGATCAACCCACGACATTTTGTTGCAGGAGAAACACAAATTGCAATATCGTCCTCATCCGCTTGGTGGCAGTATAGACCAAAAGAAAGCCTTGACAAGGAGGCGGTTCAAATTTCACCTAGCAACAGGGTTGCTGCTTGTTCATTCACACACCTACTTGGTTACACGTGATGCCCTTCCACTTTCACATGTGCAAACAATCCATCACAAGTGCACACAGGCAGCTCAGGTACAATTACACACAGTTACAGGCCGATGGTCACTACGTCAAATCGCATTCATCCGTGCACCGCTAACATGGAAATGCAGAAAGGCCTTTGAATACACAAATAATAAATAATGGAATTTATTAATTTATTACTACTACTGTCAGGCCACATAAAGCCACTTCCCAGGGTGAATGGAAATGCATTGATTTGGCTTCCAGGCCACAGTCAGAGTCAATGCAACAGGTTCTAATAGTAGAATTCCTCCCACCATTTTTCAGCCTTCATCTCCCACTATCCTTCCATTCACCCTTACCCACATGCTCCTTTTCTACCCCCCTCTTCCCTCCTGTATTCTCCAGTCCTCCATGCCCCCCCTCCCTTCCAAATAAACACACAGACCCTGTTTATTTGTCCCATTTGAGAGAACAGTCCGGAGATTCTGGCGCTGTGCAGGAGATCAAAAAAAGCAACGCAAAAATCAATTGGCTCTGCAAGTCTCAAGACTGCCATGCAGTAAATTGGCTCTGAATGACAGCACTATGCAGACCGTCTTTTTTTTTATTTTTTATAGTTACTCTTTAAAAAGGAGGAAAAAAATAAAAACAAACTTGGGCGAACTTGGAGCACACAACTGCAGCCCTCCTCTCTCTGACATTTATGTCAAGGGACTTTTGGCTGAAAGCATGTGATAGGTTTTGTGTTACTGTCGTTCCCAAGTGGCAAAATTTGCAGAAACGAAGCGTTTGTGTGTGTGTGTTTTTTTTTTTAGAATGCCTACAGGAATACTAGTTGTGTTAAAGCTAGACAAATCCATTCAGATCCATAGCTCCTTAAAGAGCAGAACTTTCATCGTGATAGTCAAAATGTGACAGCACTCTGAAAAGCCATACCCGCTGTAGGAAACAGACTAATTACTCCCGATCAATTAAGGAACCTAGTTTTCCAGTCTGCATGTGTGCTGGCGGGTGACAGACATATAAACCATGGAGGCCAACTTCCCCCATACTTCCTAGACCCTTTAATTAACTCTTTGATGTGAGCGCTATGTAGTGAGCACAGGCCAGAGGCGGTCTGAAGGGCCAAGGAGAGAATGGATAGCATTTCATGAACATGGGGGGGAGAAGAGGAAAAACGCTGACATACATTATGTTTATATGCTTGTTTACTTTTGGTAAACAACATCTTGGTTCAACTCGATGACTTTTATGCGACACATAATGCAACATTGTGTATCTACAGCAAAATCCTCCAACCTAAAGTCTGAACTGGTTTGCTACATGACAATGACTGGGTCACACAGATGCGTTGTCTTAAGGACTCGACCTTCAGTGCACTGGGATTCGAGGGGCTCCGTGTGGAGGGGCCGCAGATCTGGCAAGTTTTAAAAGGAGCGGCAAGTTTGCTTTGTTTGTTGGAATTTGTAGCGCCACGGAACAACTTAATAACAATGCGTGAAGCAATGAAAATTACACAGCTCCCGCTCGAAAGGAAAAATTAATTGCTCTCAGGTTGCACCCCGGAGAAGTTTGTTCATTCAAGCACACGTGTGCACACACACACACACACACACACGGGAAGGCAGGAAAGCACACAGACGCACACATGTGGAACCTTGGCTGCAAGTACAACCAGGCCTTTAGACTCAGTGGATGTGCAACCGTATGTGTGTGTGTGTGTGTGTGTGTGTGTGTGTGTGTGTGTGTAAGTGTGTGTGTGTGTGTATGTGAACCTGCAGTTCTCCTGTGCTGTGCAGCGGAGAGAAGAATAGGGCCTGGGCCACATTCCAGCCCTGCCTCCCTGGGTGAGAGACAGTATTCAGCATTCCTCTCCCTGCCTATCAGGCCAGGTGCATTCCAGAACACACACACACACACACAGTGACAAATACATTGACAAATACATTGAGACAAATATAAACTTTGACAGCACATTATGTTCATACAGCAGGCATAGACATGTACATGTGTACATATAGACACTAACAGTTAGTACAGTATATCTCTCTATGTGTAAACATCAATCAGCTACAATATTAAAAGATGAACTTGTATTAATGTTGTGGCTGCATTGTTTTAATGGCGTTGTATATCAGCGATTAGAAAAGCAGCACGAGGACCAAATGTGAACATATTGCTCAACACACTCGGCCACGTCAATCTCTGTACAATGCACATAGTGTACATACTCTCTGTGCACACACACACACACACACACACACACACACACACACACACACACACACACACTAACACACACACGTGTTGCCTCACTCGCATACATACATATAGGCTCATAACCAGGACAAACCAGCATTGTCTGTGCGGTGCTGGCGTTGTTGTGCTGCGCCGTATGAAAGGATTGCTCTCTGCCTCTTTAGTTCTTGTATGATTCAGTCATTTTTAATGCATGGATTTTTCTGTTTGGAGGAGGCTGAGCTATTTAAAGAGCAGGGGTTGAATACACTGTGAATGTACAACCAGCCTCTTTTTGAAGTTCATACGGTGCTGCGATGCACTGTGAGTCACACATGACAGCGGAGACGGGGGTGGAGTGTGTGTGTGTGTTTGTGTGTGTGTGTGTGTCCCCATTCGCATCTCTCCTTTCATTTATCAGGAGATTTGCCTGTGCTCCTTTTTCTCTCTAGACTTGAGAAGAATGAAAAAATAAAAGCAGAAAACGACAGGTAGTTTTTACTAAAGCAAACACGGCACAGAGAGGCAGAACGTGACAGACGCCACCTCTTGTCAGTGCTGATGCAGGCCAGTTAATTGAATAAAAAAGGAGTTGCTGGGAGACAAATGCAGGGAAATGGGGGAAGGACAGACGGACGGACTGAGGAGAGCGAGGACGGGATCTCATGTTGGTGCTCGCCTCATGCAAAGTCAGTTCCATTTGCAAGCTTGATCGAATGTAAAGGCACAACAAGCCCTGGAACAAAAGCTCCATTCAGTGTTAACGCGCTGCTTCCCCTCCACACCACTCCATGGAGAGACAGAGGGAAAGGTTGTTGGTTACATGCTATTCCACAGGCACAAGACTCCATGCTTGACGAGCTCTGAATCAGACCATTAGTCTTTGGTATTCCTCCCTCACCGTTATGCTCACTTCCCCTATTCTTGCATTCCCCATCGCTATCCCTATCCTTTTTCTCCCTCCTCGTCTGCCATCCTCCACCTCCCTCCCCCCCCCCCTTACATCCCTGTTCACGTCCGCTGGTAGCACAAGCCATTTTCCCACCCTTCTCCCTACTCCCCCCCCCCATCAGCCCACTTCTCATCCATTTCCATGTGGCGACTTTTCATCAGTGAAGTGCCTTCCTGGCCTGACTACCCCCACCCCATCTACTCCCTCCACCACTCACTGAATGGATGCAGCATGAAGGAGAAAGGGAGAGAGAGAGGGAGTGAGAGAGAGCGAGAGAGAGAGAGAGAGAGAGAGAGAGAGGGCCGAAACCGTCCTTCCTTCCTCCCACAAGCGCCACCCCCTTGGCAGACGCGGGAGTGGTATGTTCCAGAGCGAGGACTGCAGAAGTTGAGAGAGCACATTGTTTGTAATCTGGCATTGCAGGGGTCACTTCCTGACTCGTGTGTCCGTTCCCCGAGCCCCCCCCGCCCCATGCCTCCTCCCTGTGTGTCCGTCCATTGGCCAAGTCAGCCTTGGGCTTTTGGACAAACCCTGTTCTTCCCCTTTTGTGTAGGAAAGCTCCGACATCTGAAAACAATCAAATAATCTGGGCACAATGCGCCTCTTCATGGACGGGTGCTGGTGGTTCCCAGATGAGCGGGAGGATTAAGTGGAGGAGGCCATAGGGGAGAGGGATGGGGACGGGGTGTACACAGCTGAGGGTGGGGGTGGTTTAGGGGAGGGGGGAGTGGGGGGGTGAGCAACCTATTTTTCATCACAAAATGTGTGTATGTGTGGGTGACAGGATGTTTGGGGACAGGGAAGATTTCTGAATATTCTCTCAAAGAGTAATGCGAGGACTCACGTCTGAGTCACGGTTGCTCACTCATTGGCTCCATCTTGTTTGATGTGGAATGGAAACAAAACGACACAATGAAAATGGATTGTCCCGACAGAAAAGGCCTGTTTATGGTCACTGAAAATCAAAGGTGTTTCTCATAAAGGAGTGGGACAAATTGACTTCCTCCAGAGTTGAATGAGAATATTGATACAACTCTTATCGTGGTAGTTATGAAGCCGTGTGTTAGCTTAGCTTAACTCAAACCTTTGTGCAATCTGCACAAAGCTTTACTGTAGCTAAACATAATTATATATGTCTGTTAATTAGTTTGCATAGATACATGCACCCGACCAATCACAAGTCAGCATCAGCTGTCAATCATGACGTTTCACCCAGTTTTCAAAGGGTCAAATAACAAATTCAAACCAAACTTTCACTTAAAAACGATCTCAAATTAAAAAAGGTCTTTGAGAGAAATTAGTTTTACGTTTACTTTTTAGGTTTTTCCATGTCCTATTCACTAACATGGTGGAGGATGAGTTTGTGACCTACACTACAGCCATCCACCAGGGGGTGCTCGAGATGCTTTGGCTTCACTTTTGAAGAGCAGTCATATAGTGAATCTTTGGAAACAATCTATGGTGTCCAGTAGTTATGCTAACATACTAACAACTTTGTGGCAGCTTTGCATGAACTGTACAATCATGTCATTTTCTTATATTACTTTTGCCAAGAAATAAATAAGCATATTTCTCAGATTGTCCAAGTTTATTATGATAAAAATACTAAAATGACATTGGAATCTGTTTCTTTGGAAACATCCTTAGACATCGTTCCAAAACGCACACAAACACCTGCACATGCCCACACACGCACGCAAGCACACATTGAAACTTTTCCCCTGCACTTCTCATGCTGTTCCGTCTCATCCCCACGAGAATGGTAAATAGTCATCTGTAACTTCCCCTCCAACATATTCATTAATCCCCTCTATCCTGTGGGGCTGGATGATGATTACAGGGAAGCCAACTGAAGCCGCCCAAATAAACACCCCTCAGGCAGCAACAAAGGCCTGTCCACCTCACCCTAAACACAGCTTCCCCATCTAGATCAGGTTTCAATCAAGCCCACGCACAACACATAAACAATTTGAAGTAACAGAGCCCCGGGCACTGCGACTGAAACCAATTTAGTTTCCCATTTTTGTAGTTGGGACGTCAGCGACTGGTGCAAATTTACTGTAAAGCAGATCTTGAACACAAACTGTAATCTAACCCTCACAGCAAATCTTGAGTGCAGCAAAACATGCACTATATAAAACGTTAAAAGATGTTAAATATATATAGTATGAAACTAAATCTTTAAAGTACAGTATCACACATTTGGTTCCGGTCAATTCTGAGCTTAAGCATGAGCACATAACTTATTTACTTCTGCAACAATCTCCAGTGTGCTGTTTTGTTGGACGCTTGCAAAGTTAACATTCTGGATATTTACAGAACCCCAGACTATTCCAGAGATGCACGTCTCTCAAGGGCTTTTCACACGGTAACGAATTTCCATCTGAACCAACATCCTTGTGCACGGTCACAAGACCGGCTCCTCTTTGACATTGACACACACATCGAATTATCATATCCATCTCCCTGCGAAGACATTCCTGAAAGAAAATCTTGAAAGAGAAAACCCCTTGATGTTGATTCTACAACATCAAATATTCCTTAGCAAAGGACGATTAAGCTATATTGTAAGTGTTCACACTGGTTATATGCACACACACAGTCAGAAGGAGAGAGAGTGAGAGCAAGGGAGAGAGAGAGAGAGAGAGAGAGAGAGAGAGAGAGAGAGAGAGAGAGAGAGAGAGAGAGAGAGAGAGAGAGAGAGAGAGAGAGAGAGAGAGAGAGAGAGAGAGAGAGAGAGAGAGAGAGAGAGAGTTCACAGAACCTAGTCAAACATGCCTGAAGGCCCTCACACTTCCTTCCCCTCCAGCCACTACACCTTTTCTACTCACCACCCTGCAATTAGCGTGCCTAAGAGTCGCAGGCTTCCGAGGCCGGGCCCACACTAATCATAGGTATGCATTGTTGTGTTCAGCTGCCAGGCCTTTAAAAATCAGCACGTCCTGTTGAGGCCACACCTCTCGGCCCAAACTGCCAAGAGTCCCACAGCGTTGTCCGATGGGTCACACTGCTAAAGTGAAGGGATCCTCTCTCCGGGGACATGACACTTTGGCACTCTGAAAACCCTGGAGGACACATGTCGACACAAAACTGCGGGAGCCTCAACTTGGTTTAAGTAACTATTTGACACAAGACAAAGCCAATATGAGGCAGAGGATCCTCAGATCAGGTTATTTACCGAGAGCTGTCAACAGCCACCTCGGGTCATTTCCTTTGCATAGCTGCTGTACAAAGAGAGGCCTTCACTCGTCTCTTGTGACCGGAGGCTGCCTGTGTGCGGCTGGGAGCTGGTGATCACATCACCTGTGATTTGAAGTCCTCATCTGATCCTAGTCGTGAACCAATAATTAATCTTTCATGCTATCTTAACTAGAATGGCCATGGAGATACGTTTTATGTTGTTTTCTTTTATAGCTTTATAGGTTTGTCCCTGACCATAGGTTGTCCCTGACTTTTACATGTTGAGAAATGCCGTATCCCATTTTTGTCATGCACACATATTAATTTAAAACTTGCTACAATGCAAATTAGTGTATATCTCAATTTGGGTATTAAGGTGTATAAGTCTGTATATGTACAAACACATATATAAACAACATAAGATGGTCAAGTACAAGATTATAATTAATTCATGACTTATGGAATGAATGAACAAGTTTTCACCCCTGTCTGCTTGTTGGCTAGTTTGTTAGCTTGTAACAATATGATGCAAAAAGTAAACTTAACTGTATAAAAAAACATTATTTTGGTGTAGACCCAGTTAAAGGGGCAGATCCAGGAACTTTCACTTTCTTTCACATTGCAAGGTATGTTATTGTTTTCTTGTTACTGAGTGCCATTCTAGTTTTTATGTGAGAAACAGCTCAATAAGCTTCACAATCAACTTCCATAAACCTATAAACCCTTGGAAAGGTCCGCACGGAGTAATTAGGATAACGTCAAAATCACAGATTATCTATAATCTGTGTATTTCAAGTGTAAACTCATAGTCCATGTCAGAAATCAAAGGTTGCAAGTTCATGAGTGGAATATCAAGTCAAATCCAATCAAATAAAGTTTGTATACATGTTTACAGATTGTATGTGTTTCTACTGCGTGACGTTTGCGTCGAGCTGAACACGTCTTTTATCCTGCGGTTGCCTGTTGCCAATACAGGAATGCTGGCTTGTTTACTTCCTTACAGAGAAATGCAGTGACCCTGATTGCAGTTAGCGAGGGGACGCCTGCGTTAGCTAAACATCCGGTTGCCTCGTTTTAAGTACACTACAGTGGGTTGTGTGCAGCGTGCGAAAAACACAGGAAATGCACTTTGGCTATCCACATTTGTGAGATGAGAAAGAGGGCTGACTTCCTGAACTCTGAATACTCTGAAGGATACAAACATGCTAGTGGGAAAATCCATGGTCACTGGCTTTTCTGCTCCATTTGAAACAAGGGACACTTTATTTCGGACGTGCAAGCTCGATGATGACAATTGTAACTGATTTAAAAAAGGAAAACGGGAACACAAACGGGGACGATTTTAAGAAAACACAGGCAGAGAAGGTCCTCTATTACTCGATTACTTAGTTTGAGGTGTTTAGAAGGAACATTTTTCTATGAATAAGCACATATAACATTTTGATCAGACTGATATCTATATTTCTGGTGAGAAAACCACCACAGGGGATAGCGGTACACACTCCACATACACACAAAAAGAGTAAATTCAAATACCACAGGAAGTCTACAATATGTGTCAGGGCTGCACATGTGAGGATCCTGCATGCACGGGCTATTTATACTGTACAGAGTGACACAGAGGGATATTTTATATGGCCGCTAACAGAAGGACTCTGGCACAAGTTGCATGAAAGCCAGAGAAACACAAAGAAACTTCTCACACAACATGCTGTCACTATGACAACCAGGCAGAATCATTTAGCCTGATCTCTTGCCATTCCACACGGCGCAGAAATCCAATAGCATTTAAGTCTTATGCAACCGGGCCACCGATTTGAGTCTTTTCTCTTTTTCTTTTTTAAAAACATTTGCAAATACAATTCATAGGAGCGTACATGGATTTTTTTTTTATTTTTCAGCATCTTCTTGTACTGTTTTATTTTGAAGGGTGCTTCGGCTGCCCATGACAGAATCTGGGGAGCAAGAAGGTGGTGGTGGGGGGGGGTGGGGGGGTGGGGGACGCTTCAACTACATGACTCCACTGTCACTTCAACCACATTTGCTAGTCTTCGCCTCCGAAACCCTTGTTTGTGGTTTTTGGTGGCGAAGAAAATGTATCTTGTGTCTCATTTTCTTTTATTCACTACTATTGAATTAGTGATTGTACCACACGCTGCCATTTCACACTCCCCCAATCAATCAATCAAATTGTATTCATATAGCCCATTCACAAATCATTATTTATCTCATAAGGCTTAACAAGATGTGACATCCTCTGCCCTCAACCCTCAGCATGAGTAAGGACATATTATTTTATATAGAAACCTCAGTGATCCCTCTCCTTCTCCCAGGACAGACAGAAAGTGTTTAAGATGCAGTGTGTAGCAGAGCACATCAACAAAATGACAATATTAACAACATTTATTAGAAAAGACAAAGGCGTATCAATGTATCAAAGTATTTATACAACATAAGTCTAACAGAGATGAAGGGAACAGTAATAACCATTGCAATGATAAAGGTATTATCAGTCATAGTGTGTGTAAGAATGACCCATGATGAGCTGCCACCACGATCCCGGCCCACAATCCACCTTCATGACCACGATCTACCATCATGATCCGACTATACCTTGAATAAAAGTTTAAACTTTTTTAGTAGTAAGTTAGTAGCACTCAAATGACACTTACTTATAGCACTTTGTAGTTTGGCTTTCTTGAAGAAATTGTACTTTCTTGATTCTTGTTGATTTGGGTTTATACCCTCAGGGTTGAATGCACTTATTGTAAGTCGCTTTGGATAAAAGTGTCAGCTATATGAAATGTAATGTAATGATACACAATCCATGATCATGATACACAATCCACATCACAATCTGCAGCTGTTTTAATTATATGTCCTCATTTTACTTTAATAAGTTCTTCTTTCTCATGCTTTCAATTGCCATTCCTACTTGACTGAATAATAATAATAACAATAAAAATAATATTAATAATATTAAAAAATCTATAGAAATACTATTTGGTTTCAGCTGCATTAATCATGAATAGGATCTGATGTAATTCCACGTGCTGCAGCAGTCCTGCATTTGTACATTTCACGCAGTTTCATGTTTCATTTTTTTTATAAAGTGTTTAGTGGGCGGTAAAAAAAAAATACACTTAATGAAAGAAACGAAACAGAATTTGTTAATGGCCGATCTGTGTGTGTGTGTGTGTGTGTGTGTGTGTGTGCTTGTGCGTGTGTCAGACAAAGTCCTTCCTCCAGATTATTTTCTACTTCGCGTGCTATCACACAGACGCTTCCCTCATGTATCAATGCGGGATTGAAGGGAAACTTCTTTTGGGAAGTGCGGGGACTACTTTGGGTCGACTTCGGAAGGGGGGAGCACTTCTAACGCACGGGGCCACGAGGGGAACGCGACTTCCCACAATACGCGTTTATTCTCTCAACATGTTGTGACAAATCGCGCGCTGCTTCGCCGCGTTTCACCGCGGGAGCTTTGTGTGTGTGTGTTAGTGTGTGTGTGTGTGTGTGTTTTTACTACGGCGCGGAAGGATCTAATTTTCTCAAAGCGAGGGTCGACACATCCGCCCAGTTTTCCGATGTTTCACCCCCCCTCCCCACTCTCACACACACCCCTCCTCCTCCTACTCCTCCACCTCCTCCCCTGAGTTGAAAATGGAGTTCGATTAAAGCAGATGTCCACCAACTTCTCCAGGAGATTCAAACACCGGGACGTCCTCGCGTCTCTCGGCCCCGGCCCAGGCACAGAAAGCGGTCGGAAGGGGGCTTGTTCTTTGTGTCCTCTGTCTCCCGGCGGTTCTTCGGATGCCTTTACCGCAGATTCCTCGGACACGTTGACGGAGCAACGCCGCACAGCGCTTTTTTTTTCTCCTCCTCCTCCTCCTCCTCCACCACCTCCTCCTTCCTCCTTCTCTCCCCCCCTCCAAGTGTTGTCCTGGACCTGAAGTTGGCGAATGGATGCTCGCCATAAATAACCTGCCGAACACCACAGCCTGTCCCTGCGTTTTCTAGAGGATCTATGCGCATAATTTTTTTTTTGGTGTGTGTCTGTGTGTGAGGTTGCGCGTGTGTGTGTGTGTGTGTGTGGTTGCAAAACGCGGAGGGGGGAGATCTGCGATTTGGCCCGGAGAGGATGGTGCCCACGGCCCATTTGTTGTGGTGGGATTCTACTTCCAGGGAGGACGAGATGAATCAACGGTTGTCATTCCTCCTCGCGATTTAACGTTAGTTCCAGCCAGCGAGGCTAACGCTAAGCTAGCTCCCTCTCTCTGGAGGCTGTCCCCCCCCCCTTCACACCACCACCAGCCCCGACCCGACCCCTCTTCCTCTCCCCTCGCCAGGGACGCTTTTATCCGGGCAATGCCCCATCACTCGTCCCCCTCTGTCCACCACCCGAAATAAAGAGAGTGATTTGTACATGCGGAGGAAAATGGTGATATTCGTGGTGTTCTGTCCCGCCGTCACTGCGCCGTCGATGCTATTGCTAGGACTTGGATCCCCGTGAGGAAAAAAATGAGTGAAGATTCAACAAATCCAAACAACGAGTGAGTGTCTTTTAAATACTTTATCTCCTTCCACTTCCGTTCACACACACACACACAGACACACACACATGCAGCTCCCAGTAAAGAACCACCGTGGATGTGTGTGTGTGTTTGTATCTGTCTAACACACGCTGTACTCGGTGGTGGGCACAATGCTACCACCAGCAGCACCAGCACGGCTCCCAGTGACATTTCCAACCGGGCAACGCTGCTGCTGCCGCCTCGTCCCCTCACGTCCACTGGTACTACACAACCAGAAAGACTCTGTGTTTGTTGGTTTATAGAAAGATAATGTGTGGATTATAATGTGAGTTTATGAAGAACAGTGTGTGACAAGCACTGACACAGGCCTGTGGATAAAGAATATGTCTCCTTTCTTGAAATTATCGCTCTTATAATTCATCTATAAAGCATGTATGCTACAGGAATTAATTATACAACACTGTATTTTAGTTTATTTAATGATTACCTATGTAGGATTTTTGTTAACTGGAAAATATACACCATTAGTACTGCTGCAGTTATGTGATAGATTTTTGTATTAGTGATCAAATACACAACAGCGATGAAACCTAACCTATGATTTCCCGAACACGTCAGCTCGCGATCACACAGCGTTGTATTGACAGCCTACATGTGTGTGTTTGTGTTAAACTGTAGTCCGTCATGATTTCAGAAAAATGACGATTGACTTAAAAAAAAAAAATCCTGCATACCCTTGTTTCTGTATTTAATCTTTTTAGTCAAAAGAGATAAAACAAAGAATCCCATCGAGCTGCTTGCGGGGTTTAAAAGCTGCAGATGCCATTTTTTTTTCTCAATCACACTCATTTACATATCACAATCTCCATTCATAAAAAAAAAAAAAAGGCTTTAAAAAAAAAGGCGTCATCGACTCCACACAGTCCTCGGATGTCGATTATTATTATTATTCTTTTTTTTTTATTATTCCGTGTACGAGGCTGTGTTTGTGCACGTCGCGCCCATTTCGAGTCGTGTGTTTTGTGTGTGTGTGTCTATGTCTGTGTGTGCGTGTGTGTGTTGTTTCAATGGGCCGATCCCTTGTGTGCGCTTGTTGACAGTCAGTGAGAAATATCTGCTTCGGGAGGTGCTGCGGTCACATGATCCCCCTCCATTCATAAAGTACCTGCCTGCCCATTCACAGCACTGTACACTGTTTCGCATTGCACCGGCGAGCACACAATGCGTTTCCTGCACGAAGCGTCACATGTAAACACCACAGCTCGTCTTCCTCTTCCTCTTCTTCATCATCGTGTCTTTATTTTTTATTTTTATGTAAGCGGCAGCGCATGTTGTATTGAACCGACGTTTCTGCACCATCTACTCCCATAATGTATTTGTCACAGAGGAAGTCATATGCCCTTTTCGGCCATTTACAGTGTCATGGTTTAATGCTGGAAACACACCCCTGTCCCCCCCCCATCCCATCCCATCAATCTGGTCCCTTTTTTATTTTATGAGGTTGATTGATTTAATACACGGAGGCTTTGTCCTTGAACTACACTTCTGGTTTTTATGTAACACATAAAACTGAGTTCTTCTTCCTCCATCGCTAACAACACAAGCACTGGTTGTCTATTACACATGTTGATTTAGGGATATTCATCAGAGCAATTCTTTGTCGTTGTTGCATGATTATGTTTTTAGTTGTGTAATAACCTAGCGTGTTTGATGCTCGTTGGAGGGGAGACACATCTGATTTGAGTGATCTAAGCAGCTTTTCTCACTGTGGCACATTAAGATCAAATCATTGGTAAATATAATTTGACCCTGTTGAGGATTAGGGGTTTCTCCAGGCCTCGCTTTGGGAGCCACTGCTAAAGGCCACAGATCATCACTGGTGTGTAAGCTACGATAATAGCAGCTAAGATGGCGATCCAAACATTGTTGCTTGGATTCCACCTCCTTTCTGGTTTGTTCCACGGTTCATGGTAATGTAGATGGTAGAATGCTGAAGATAATCTCCTTAATAAACCATTTCTAATGACGTAAACAACCTACATTTTGGTTTTGTGTAATTTCTTAGCATCAGGGATAAGGATCGAGATTTTCCTCACAGTAACACATGCTGTTTTCTTCCATTGATACAATGAACTTCAATCTTTCTTTAATAGACGGATTTATTTTTGTTTAAATCCTGCTTACGTTTTGACTTTATGCTTCGCTTTAGAAGCTTGATTTAACTAACGTGAGTAGCCTACACTGTTAACATCATTTAGATTCAAACCCCCCCCCCCCCCCAATGAAACGTGTGAAGAGATAGTCCCGGTGTGGTTTTGTCTGAATGATGGGTGGTAAGCCAAACTGGTGTACACGCAGCACACCCTTTGCTGAGAACATGTTACTTGGCCTTGGTGCAGCTATGGTCACAAGGCTGAGATGAGAGGAAGGCTCATGAAGCCTCGTCAGAATTTGGTTTGCATGTGTACGCTGGCGTGGACCGGAGAGTGTGGCGCGTTATGAGGCTAATGTAAATTTGGCTGACAAGGGCTATGGTCATATTGGAAGAAGTGAGAGATTCACGAAGGTGGCAGCTTGTCTCTGAATGTCACGTTTATCTAATATATTTATTTCAGCCAACGCAGTGGCCTGTTGTGTCTTTTGTCCGTGTGTTGTCGCTACTCTTTTTATGTAATCGTGGAATACATGATAGTATGATTTGATGTTTATGACTCCCAGCTCGAATGGCATGTTTCTCATTTCTGAATTAGTTTTCCTTTTTAAAAACATTAAATAGACTTTTGTTGGACAAATAGAGATTCCCCAATGTTTACTCTAAGAAAACCAGCAACCAAACATGTTAATTTATATTTAAGTCTTTGTGTGCCTGCATACTGGTTAAGCAAAGATTATTCGGACCCTCATCCACTTGTATCAGTGAAGGTCAGTTGCCTCTATACTCCAGTGAACATGCACAGGGCTCGGCCTCATTGTTTTAGATTCCTGCAGTTCTGTGGTATTCTCTGTTGCCGGTCAGGTGATCCTCAGTGATTCCTCTCTCTCTCTTCTGTGTCCTCTTCATATCTGTGTGATTGATTTGACAGCTCAGCGTTTTATCTGCCAATGCGGGTGTCGTGATCTTATCACCTGAGGGCTGTTTCACACTCCCATTCCTGTTGGAGAGCTTTCCAAACACATTCCTCCCAAACAGCCCCCATCATGTCCTAAAACGACAAAGGGAGACAGCTACTTCAGCTGTTAGGGCTAGTGCTTTATAGCCTAGTTAATTGCCTATATCCTGTGGCCCTTATGTTAAGCTAAATAATTTCCTGGACCTTTTTATAGATTGTATTATTTGGGGTTGCTGCCAGTTGTTCGCTGTGACCTCCATGAACACTTAGCTTTACTAGCTGGCCAAGTCTAAGCTATACACACATCTAACCCTTGATAACGTCTGCTGAGCTGAAAAAAACATTTGGTTTTGCCTCTGTACTCTTTTAGGGAAGTGATGCTTGTGACTTCAGTGGTTTAAAGAGGCTAATAAAGTGTGTTATTTGACAATACACTTAAGGACACGTGTAACAGCATTTCACTTTATGGGTTGCTAGCATTATGGGTTGCTAGGCACACAGTTAGTGTGTATTCACTTGACATTTCTTTCTGTGTCACATTTCTTTACTAAAGCTGAACAGTTATATAATACTTAAAGTTATTTTGCATTCTGAATATTTATGCCCCAGCGTCTACAGATTCTATTAGAAGCTGTCTTATTGTTAGTCTGATTAATGACAATGATCCTCTGTATTACCAGAGGGCTTGGACTGTCTGTAACTGAGACAAGCCAACAAACTGAGCAGGCCTTGTATAGTGGTGGACTGTTCCATTCCCATGGCCAGATTTGGGTCTGGATTCTGTGTATTTTAAACCCGTGCCACTTCCCTCTTATAATTTTCATTTCCTCTTCAAGTATTTTAGGAGCGTGCATAAACTGGCGTAAATGTCAGCAGTGTATGTTGAGTATTTTAAACCAATTTTCAAGACAAAGACTCTGTGTTGTTGTAAACTTCACTAGCCTCCACAAAAACAGCTCGCTATCTTTTTTGTGTCTTCATCACAACATCCAGATAGCAGGGCATGTCTTTATATCATTGTCAAGGAGGGGCTCTGATGTTCACAGACCATATCACAATACCTCTAAGAAGTGCTTTTAGCACTAAGTGTCTGAATTATGGATATTGTTTTCAGTTGTGCTGCATGTGGGAGCATGAAGGCTGGGCCTTGTTGTGAGCTCTTTGCTGCAGCTGGGCTGAGATGGTTCTTTCCTGCGAGGCCACAGACATAAAAGGGCACAGATGTAAATCCTAAACCTTGTGTCTTTGATTGAGTTTCCAAACACTTTGAAAACAGGAAGGGGTTTCTGTGTGTGCGTTTGTGCACATGCTTGTGTGTTTATTTCACTGGGAACATTTGATGTGTGTATGTGTTTCGGGGATAGATAGGCCTGCATTCTAGAATGAGGGAATTTAAGCAAACATAGCTTTATATCATCAAATGTGTCACATTTTCAAATAGGTTTAAATTGGAGGCCTGTAAGAAAAAGTATTTTTGTCTTCTCAGTAAATGTTTGATCAGATTCTGTCCTATCTAGTGGATATATTTAGAACTAAGAACAGGCTTGTATTGGTTGATGAAAGACTTTCTTTATTCCTCTAATTCCTAGAGGTTCAATTGTAAGCTACTTGAAAATGATTGTAATTGATTTTCAAGATGGTCCCATAGGTTGGTTTCTAATGTTTATCGTAATAGTGATGATGATAATAGTATGTTATTCCCGAACAACAGGGCACGCTGTGATGGTTTACATTCTCTCTGAGCAGTTTCTCCACATCCACGGGCCTTCATCATGGTTTGGTGGTTTATCCTCCCCGATTTTCTCCTGAGGTGAATTGATAGTTTCTACCACAGCAAGAGCGCTGCCTTGTTCCCTCAGCTTCCCGTTTCCCCCCTTGGTCTCAGAGTTACTATAACAAGTATAGTCTCGGGTCCCTGGGGACTCCTCTTACATCAAAGCCGACCAGAGAGACCGCAGCAGTCGAAAATTTGTGGTTCCTTTTTATTTTTTTGGTAATGGCAAGCAAAAGGTTTTAATTTTCCAAATGCTTGCGGTTCAAATTAAGATCATATCAATATGTCGCCTTGATTGATGCTTGAGAATAGTTTTCTGGCATTTGATACACATATGGGACTCTTATGATTTATAGTGCCACAGCCCAGCGGCACCTAGAACATTGTTGTTGGGGTTGCAGGCCCAAGCCAGTAATAGAGGGGTTGGTTAGAAAATGAATGTTAGAAGCCGTGTCTGAATGAGCAGTTTTGTCATTCATTTGCTGATTTAGGTCTGTCTTTGATTCGCGCCACAGGCAAATTTGACCCACTAACTGCGATCTGTGATGGATGCTACCAGAAGTGACTATGATCAGTTCATTTGTCGTCATATTAGACGGTATTTCTGTGAAAGGATTGGTGGTAAATTTGTAGATTCGTTGCGTGGTGCAGCAGCAGAGTAGGCTTGTTCTGTTTTTCTTTTTTTTTCCTGAGTCAGTTGGTATCTAAGCTGAATGTTCTTGTGAGGGCGATGACTCACCAGCAGCCTGAGGTGTTGAGAGGAGATAGGGCAAATTTCTCTTTCACTTCTCTTTCTATAGTCGGCGTATTAGTTTTCACTGCAGTTTTCACTGCATCTAATGTAGCAGGCTTGTGATGCTGGCGTTGCCTTTCTTTAGGCATTGTCCCATCATTGGTTCTGTTTTTTTCTTTTTAATGGCTAACAGACAGGCCTTTCAAAAGCGTCTTGTTCTGGTGCTCTGTCATAATTTGCACCGCATCCATGTTAGGTCATATTGGTGTTTGTTTTGGGTATGTCAGTGCTCTTGAGTTTGCCACTGGTTATTTAGGGGCTTTGAACCGTGGCTAATTGGCCAGCTAGTCTCCACCGTTCAGATTAGATGCACTGTTGGAATCGATGGTGGAGTCCCAGATTGCATGTTATTTATTTCTTCAATGAGGCGTGATCGCATAGGAAGGAAACTGCTCCACTTTATCCTCTTAGCTCCAAGTTACTATTTGTTAGCGTATTTTGGTTATAGAGTGGATTATTTTAGCGGATTACATTTTTATGAATGTTTTTACAATTAATGATTTTTAGTTTCATCATATGTAGGCCAGTCGATGTACATTAAATATACCAGGAGCTCTATTTTCAGTCAAGCTAAATCCTTGTTAAGCAAATGTGAAAGTATCATATACTTTCTATGAGATCAGGTGTTGAATATAATCACACATTTTAGTAAGCAAAGGCGAATGAGTCACACCCAGTGTAGCTTTTCACACCGTTCTCCTTTCCCTCCTCGGCTTTCCTTGTGATTGCTTTCCTTCTGGAGGATAATCTATAGAATCGGATTGGGATAAGTAGCTTGTGTTTATTTTCCCAATGATATTTTAATGATTCCCTTGTCAAAAGTCCTGCCAAAGTGGTCTAGTGGAGCTTGACCGAGCTTGACAGCCTTCCTCCAGTTTTGATACAGGGTAGAGATGGGGAGGAAAAAGACCGATGGAAAAAAGAGGTAGGGGGGGGGGGACTTTTCTCCCCTTTTCTGATGCTAATGAAAGGAGGAATGGTTTTCCAGCTTTTAGCTTGCAGAGTGTGTCTCCCCTGCAGCATGCTCCGCTGCCTGGACATTGTGGGAGGACAAAACTCCAGGCCCGGGATCCAATAACGTGAAATTTCAGCAGAGAAGCGGCCATTGTGTAGAGAGAGGCAGCCGAGGAGGGGTGGGTAGAGGAGGGAGACGGAGCGGAGGAAAGGGAGGGTGACTTGGCGAGCACCCAGGGCTCAGGCCACATCCTTTCTCTCCTCTCTTCTCCTCCTCTTCCTTCTCCTCTTTTCCTTCTTCTCCCTCTCCTGTCTTTCTTTCAAGCCTCCCCAAAAACACCCCTTCCCTCCCATCCATTCCTCTCCTCTAAGGGAAGCCCAAGGCTGAGACAGGAGCAAAGCATGGTGGCATGTTGGAGCCCAGTGAGCCATGGGCCGCAGCAGCAGACAAACAGCCACTTTGTCCACTTAAGAAATGGTTGTCCTAGGATCCCCCTTCTCCAACACACACTGGAGCAGCCGGCCTTGAGGCCTGGGCCTGCCTGATCTGCACGTGCTCCCCCATCATGTCGTCGCTTCGTACAATTTATTCAAAGTTGAAGCTACATTCTAGAATGACACCAAGATTTCATGGTGTTCTGTCTGCTCTCTGCTGTCACAGGTTTGAAATGTTAAGATACTTTTAATGCCGTACTAGTCAATGGAAATAGTTTTTGTGGAGGCCATATTCAAATGCGGGTGAGAGCTGTTGACTGTCACCTTGGTCTCCACCCTGTTCCCATCCACAGCCACCTCCTCCTCCCCCCGCCGTCCTCTGTTACACTCGCAACCCTCCCCCTGTTTTTCTCTCCTGCTTTTAGTCGGAAATGAAGTCAGTCATCCAGCAGAATAACTTGGAATAATTTGGAATGGGGGGTTCCTTTCTCTTTATCTCTCCCTCCTCCTCCTCCCCCTTTCTCTCCCCTGCTCACAGGCCCAGGCCAGCTGATCTGCTTCCGCTCTCAATTGTGTGTCCAGTCGACTGTGTGCTCCCAGCAAGGGATGTTGAGTCCAGCCTTTGTCTCCACCATCCCTCTCTGAACAGTGTGTGTGTTTGTGTGGTTTGCAGCAGGTTGCACTTGAATCTCCTTTTGGAGCATTGTTTTTAGTGAAGTAAAGTATAGATTGTTATAGAAGAGGAGTGGATGGAGCATTTTCATTCCCCTGTTGTAATGACTTTGTGTGTTAATTGGAGCTAGCACACTTGTTTGTTCTCGGTTGAGTTTAGTTGTTGGTCTGCATGTTGTGGTTTTAAATTATTGACCATTTAGGAGAGTAATTATCAGTCTTCTCTCTGAAAACGAGCGTGACTTTGCTGTTTTAAGCTAGATGCAAAAACGCACGTATACACGATCAACTTAACTTCCTCTTTGCGCCCAGCCCCCCTCTCTGAGAGTGTCATGGTTGCTGGCATGTGTGTGATGGTAGGTCTGAAGGGTCAGGCCCTGGTCATTGTGCCCTGGTCATGGCTGAGCGACACCACCGCCTGCCTTCTGTTCACCCCAGGGACCCCTGCCTGACTGACAGCCCCTCCTGCACTCATCTCCGGCATCCTTTATTGGGGGCCATACAAGGGTCTAACAGCAACACTATTTCCTTCTTTTACTGCCTGTTATACTGCTCAAAAATGCACTTTTCTGCTGTTGCAGGGGTTCTCGTGTAAGTGAAAGCACTACTTATGTGGCATAGTTATAAGGTGTAACCAGAACGGCTGTTGCTCGGAGATTGCAAGGAGGAAGTTAGTCGTGCTGGTGTTTTTCTGTCAGTTTCCCACGGTCTGTTTGTGTTGTCTGAGCTCGGTGCAGCATGAGAAAAGAGAACCAATGATTGCGATATACATCTCAGTTAATTAGAGATGCAGTTATTCTGTTGTTGTCTTTCCTTACTGCTTCTATTTATTTGTGATTATTTTCACAGATAATTTTGTGAATTTTACAATTTATTTTAAACGGCTAAGAATATTGTACAAATGGCATGAATTTTCTTACCTTGGTAATTCACAAGTCATCATATTTGAGTGATTTCCTTACCACAACCTCGGTAATTAAAAACAGAAAACTTTTAATTTAAACCTGCATAAACATTTTTGGACAGAGAGCAACCTTATTATTTACAGATCCGGTAGTTATGGAGCAATGTTATCATTCATTTAGAGTTGTGCTCATGGCTACTTAGCCAGTACTGGAGGGACGACTATTCCTTTTCTTTTAACTCTGTGTTTGGTCTCTACCACTTAATGAGTGATTGCTTTAAGCAATAAATGCTGCAATTTATTTACATGTCAGTTGCTAACTGTGTGTGTGTCTGGTGTTGCCTTTAGAGCTTATTCTTTGCAGATTACAATATTACGAGTACCTGAGAGTCAGTATATATAAGAAATATAATATTTTCAATATTTGTATTGCCCGTCAGAACTTTTGAGGGAACTTTGTTCAACTATCAAGAGGTGCCATGATATCAAAGTTTTCCCTTGAAACAATTTCCTTCCGATTTTATGCTCACTGGCTCTTAGATAAATTACTAACCAATAACCTGGAGACTGAGGTTTGTCAAGGGTGTGGAAGGCAGGAGAGCAAAGGTTGGTCTCATTGAGTAGGAAAGATTTAGAGAGGAGAGGCAGTAAGTAGGAGGACGCAGCTATTCTGCCACTGGAGCACGAGCTACTAGTTAACTTTGTATCACATTTCATGTTGTTTCTCTCCCTCAGTCACTGTTTCAAATTTGTTCACTGTCAGAGATTTAATATTTTTTCACAAACCAATTCAGACTTTGTAATATCATCTTCATTGGTGAACTCGGATGTTGGCCAGGGAGCAATGTGCCACAGGAAGACATCCGGCAGTCACACTCTTCACTCACATTGCCTGTTTATTTCAGCTCTCAGATCTTACTCAGTCTTTAATATGTTACCAGGAGTTTGTGCAAAATGCTGCCCTCAGCACACCCTGACCTTTGTCATTTCCGGTGTCCCAATGCACAATGTCTGTGTTATCTAATCAGGGAAACATCTGACTCTGAGTGAAGGGACAGAATCACAGGAGATGGGAAGAAATGTAATAAGGTGCAGATCTATGATTACCCGTCAATATAAGTTGCCATACAGTCATTTATATTTGGCACCTTTTGTTACAGTGCCATAGTAACACATTTAGTTGTGATATTGTGGTTGATGTGTTTTTTTTCTATTTCAGACTTTTTAGATTTGGAGGAAAATCCAAATCTCATGTAGTTTGGAAGGGGAGTGAGGGTTATCCCAATTTATTTTCTGCAGCAATTTACAGATTTCCCTAAACACTTATATATATATATATATTTACCTAAGGTTAAACTGGGTGATTTTAGTTCTGTACAATGCTTTGAATGTCTTCAAACCGACGATCAATGCTTTTGTATAAACTTTCTATAAACGTTTGAAACTTTCCTGAATAATTTCTCCGGCTTTTCATTCCTTATTTGTGGAAAAAAAACACATTTACCTTCTTATGAGTACATGGTTTCCTTCATTAGTAGGTCACTAGTAGGTGACATGAGAGAGGGACAAGACAACCAACATCATTAGCATCCTGGGAGATCAAACTAGAGAGAGGGTGATGTGAGAGGGAGCCATTGTCCTGGGTCATCTAGTTCAAAACAACCCTCTTTAAGGGAAAGGTTGGAAATCATCATAGACCAGAGCCCAAACTCGGCCACATGGTCAATCACCCTCTGGCTGGGGTTAAACATACACCACGGCCTCAGACTTCAGAAAGCGTAGCCAATAGTCTGATAAATGTGCAACTAGTACCAAAATACATTAAATCCAAAGTTGAGCTTCTGATCCTATATTCTATTTTTAAGTTTTGTTGCATCCCTGCTTGTTACTTATTATATCTTCTGTCACTGCTTAGATTTCCCCATAGAATCATCAGAGTAGTTCTAGTATGATGTGGTTTGTGTTGAATGTTCAGTAAAAACATTCAAATTCCCTATTTTGCAGTGGTCCTATCTCTGAATTGGACTCTATCTTTGGTGGAAGCTGGTAGGGGTGGCATGGGGATGTTTTGATTGATTATAATATGTACCTGAACGACAGGTAAACAAAGAGCGCTGGTGTTATGCAGAGTTCTTCCTGCCTGCTAAGAATTGTGTGCATGTCGCAATAACACACGTTGGACAGTAAAAACTTTATGGATTTTTTGATGGTCCACTAGGCCACCAATGCCCCGGACTGCCAGTCTGACTATGACAGTGCAAGGAGGGACTAAGAGAATCAATGCGCTGTGTGCAGCTCTACAAGTAAACAACGGCACAACACTTCAGATTTTGTATTTATTATGAGAAGCATAAAAAGCTTTTTAGGTCATTATGAAACTGAGGCAGGACAGATTAAGCTGTGGCAGGCCCACACAGTCTCAGTAATTAATGGCGGACGGTTATTTGTTTAGGCTACATAAACTGTAGTCCAACTTGCTTTTACTTCAGTTCAAAAATACGTTGGTGGCTGGTATTTGATGTAGAGTGAATAGTTGAAATGCTTTTGTGATCTAGGTGATATGTTGTGTGAAGGCACCCAAGAGACCTCAAGGAAAGATCATGTTAGAAACATATTAGATGCTTGTTACCACTGTTTATGATCACTAATGTCAATGTCTTACCTTTGCTTTTCCCATCTCCTTTTTTCCCTCCCACCCTCCTTCTCTTCCTCACTTTTTCCTCCACAGTGACAGTTATGCGCGTGTGAGAGCAGTGGTCATGACTCGGGATGACTCCAGCGGTGGGTGGCTTCCCCTGGGGGGCGGAGGCCTTAGCTGTGTCACTGTGTATAAGGTCAGCCGGGCGGAGGACAGCGGCAGCACCCACAGTTCAAGCAGCGGAGGAAGCAGCAGCAACCTCGGCTCCTGTAGCCCCAGTTCTAGTCCAAGTCCCAGCCCCAGTCCTAGCCCGACTGCTGTGGAGTTCCACATCAGGGGCGAGAGGCTCAGAGACAAATTGGTAAGGGAACATCTAGATCATAACCTGTATGTGAATAGTGTCTTTGTAAGCTACACTGCATACATTCATTTCCTACTGGACATGTAGCTAGTGAGTTATGCTTTTGATCTTTCCGTTATTGGGTCATTCTGCCACTCCTGCACATTCAGGTGTACGAACCAGACACGGTTTATTCTCTAGAATGAGATCACCACGAGAACCCCTTTCCCAGACACCCCTCTCTCTGTCTCACTGACACACACACACAAACACCCACACAGGAAGTGGTTGTTTGGCTTTCCTCCATGGCGCAGGTGTCTGAAAATAGGAGCAAACTGCATGATGCTGTGATGCATGATGACATCATCAGGGAGAAGGGCAGATTACTCAAGTGGGGAGAATGTGGGATGAGGGATGTGGGAAGCGAACAAAGAGTCTGGAAGCGAGTTTAAGGATGGAATAGGGGCTGGAAATTCACACTCATCATGGTTTTCTTTAAGTACACAAATATTTGCCTTTTTTTATAAGCAATGTCTCTGTATGTGAAGTAAATTAACCCAAGAACTTAAGTCACTCTAACTTTAAAACAATCCCAAATACGTGTAAAGCAGTCTCTAGTTAATTGTAAAGCTAAGACCTGCTAGTATTACACTCTGTAATCGTATTAGTTGTAACCTGACACATCAAGCTACAAAGCCCTTTAAAAAGGACTTGGCTTTAAAAACCTTTATTTTACTGTATAGCAGTCACTAGCATTTGTGTTAATTACTGAGTAATATGCTCATTTTCAAAAGCCTCAAAGAATTTGACTCAATTATCATATAAGCTGAGAAAAGATGTTTGAGAATCTGGAAAGAACACATTTTTAGCATTTGGCTCAAAAAACGAGCCAACTAGTAATTTGTTATAAAAATATCTGATTGTCTTTCTTCTTATTGATTCATTCACTACTCCTTTTGGCTCAAATGTAAAGGCTTTTGAAGAACGAAGTGAGCATTATCCTGCTACAGCTGCATTGCCATCTTTCCTCTCAGTGTCTTTGCATTCATTGTATTTTGCTTTGGGTGCAGCAACACAACAAACAAGTTTATAGAATACTGAATCAATGTTGTATCTAATAACATCGATCATTTTGGAACGTAGGAAAAGATGGTGACTTTCCCTACCCACGTCTTCCTGTTTTTCCTTCCCACTGCTCGCTCATTGTGGGAACTCTTGGGTTTCTCTCTGTAATGTTGTACGGCCTTGCCCTTATTCTGCAAAGTGTCGGAAGATAATGCTGTTGTGTGTTGCTGTGTAAGCAAAATAGAATTAAGTTGAAATGCAAATATTAGCATTGATTTTAAAAGGCTCGTAAATTAGCTGCAGTATTGTAAACATGGCTTGCAGTTGAAGATATGGAGCTCTATTGACATAAAGTCTTCAAAATGCTAATTGTTTTTGGCACATTGGTTAACTTGTACCGGACACCCTAACCACAAACTGCAGTGCTGGGTCCTTCTGCTTCTTCACCATCAACATAAGGTCTAGATCATGTTATTTGTTGTGCTTCTAATCCTCATGGCTTTAGCTGGGGATTCTGTAAAACTGATGACCTACATGTCACACAGTCATTCTGTGTTATAGATGTAAAAAAGATCCAGTAGAAACACTGGAATAATCCTGGTCTGCGGTAATGAGAGTGTAAATCTGTATTTGTGTGTGTGTGTGTGTGTGTCTGTCTGTCAGATGCTAGGGGACAGAGGAGGCCACCATGATGCACTGTATTCTAATGTCTCCTGTTGTACCAACATTTGAGGCTTGTTAGAGCAGGGCGTCAAAATCACCTTTGACTAAACATGTTTTATGTGTGTTTCGTCTTTTATGGCTTTTTTGTGTTTGCACGTTGCTATCCAAGCGTGTGTGTGTGGCACGGGAAAGGGCGTGAAGGCAGCGCTCTTACTCATACAGGGTATAGACATGGCTCAGAGACCCCGGCAACTGTTCTGGGATGTGGTAAAACACCCTAATCTTGGCCAGAGTCTACCCCCAGCCACCACAACAAACACCCAGCCATATGTAGGTCTGTCGGGATGCCACCCAGTGCCAGGGTGTTGGCGTCAACCACGACGCTACCAAGACGTCTGAGGGCATCAGAAGAGAGACAGGCGGAGTGAAGAGTCCACGAAAACAACAGCAACAGACACAAACACAAAGGAACATTTTAGCTATAGTCAGAATAAATGCGGGTCGATATCACTGCTTGTTTTCTACTGTTTTGCTCGACCATATTCATTCTGTATGAATGATGTGGATGACTGGTGCCGAAGCTTGTGGTGTTACAAAGGCCGTTTGGTTTGAGTTGTGTAATACACAGAAAATTGAAATACTGTTCCGTGTAGAAATGTATTTTCTAAGCATGGGGACATCTCCCGCACCTGAAAGAGACCTGAGCTGGATGAAAAGCAGATCAGAGATGGAGATTTTTCAAAATAGGAAAAGTGGGCACGATTTCATCTGCAAGAAACGAGGCGATTGGGGAGAATAAGACTTGAGAGGAATCAGGGAGCTGTGGGTGTAGTCAAAGAGCAGGAAACAGAGGTGGAGCCAGATAGACGGGAGACGGAAGAGGAGAAATGGAGGGGATCTGTCTATATGCGCAGTGATGCGGCACAGAGTGTACTGGTGATGACTCAGCTGGCTCTCCATATAGCTACCAATCACTCTCCTCCTTGCCCCCTCCCCTCTCTCACACTCTCCGTCTCGCTCTCGCTCTCTCTCTCACTCTCTCTCACTCTCTCCCGCCGACTCTTAAAAACTACAGATCTAATTAGTTAATGATTACTTACCATACCGGCTCTTGGATTATGACAAATCTCTGGCTAAGCTCTCTGCCACTCCACCTCGTTTCCTGTCGTTCGGCGCCTGCGACTCCCTGTGATTGATACAGCTGTGACTGTGGTGTGGACCAGGCTCACTCTGAACGTGTACAGTTGTTAACTGTGTCATTTCATTGACTGATTTTTTTGCTTGTAAAATGCAGTTCATCAGCTTTAAGTCTGTAAGTCTGTTGGTTTCAACAAAGCCCAAAACTTAAAGTCAATCCTTGAGTATCATTATTATTATTATATAACTAATATAGAGCAAGGGACAAATAAGATGATCCTATATCCTTTTATTCCGAGCATTTTTATTAAAATGTCTTTAAGATTGTAATTTGAGTTCTGATAGAAAATGGCAGTGCAGCCTGATTTCCACCTCGTCTCTTGTATGCATGTAAATCTCTATCTCCCCTCCAGTTCTGCTCCCACGCTAGCTGCTCACTACTCCCCGCACGTCTCACCTCCGTCTGTCTCCGTCCCCTCTCCTCTTCTCCTCTAACATCTCCCCTGCCTCTGTTCCGTTTCTGTCAGCGTGGCTCCTCCCCTCTCTTTTCTCTGAGCACAGTGTGGAATGCGGTGTTAAGTATCGTCCTTCCATGCAACTGTGATACTTCCTCCTCCATCGGCCTCGCTGTGCGCTCACCTTACCTGCTCCGGCTCCATTCAGTCTCGCCTCCACAATCGGCCCCAGAGGCACAGAGGACCCAACACCACCACCACCACCACCACCTCTTCACCCCATCCTACCCCTAAAACTCCACGCCATCCTCCTCACATCCATCCCTCTCTTCATCCACTGCCTCTGGGTAAACACACAGGCTTAACCCCTTGCCCCTGCTTTTCCTGGGGAGGCATGTATGTTATAGTGACACACGTAAGACACGGTGAAAAGCACATTCTCACCGCATCCAGATACAATCATATCAAAGGGTGTAAAAAGCAACTCTCACTCAGACATTCAGAATGAAATATATACCAGTGCACTCGCACTCGGACACACACATATCACATATCCTCATCCTCTCGTACAGCTGCCACGTACGCGCGTCTTAAAGCGTGCACACATTGACTGTTGTCCCGATCCAGGGGGAGCGGGGCCATCTGCTTTCAGCCATCGAGTATTGGTTTGCGACCGTTATCCTCTGACAAGGCTTTTGCGCTGCGAAGATGCACAGTGTAGCACTTGGGTCATTGAGCTTTTCATCACACCAGCTCACGCAGATCGCTGTGTGCACGCTCGCTCACACATTCACACCCCATTAAGCCACCTCTCGTGTACGTCGGTAAAAAACCTCAAAGACTGTAATGGCTGTCTCTCATTTCATTTAATCTGCCTAGAGGAAGGCCGGGAGGGCGGCCCAGTAGCCCTGATTAATAATAGGCTTTGGAAACACAGTCTCTCTCTGCCACACACTTGGGCTGCCTGGCTCCAAAACACACTCACGGCCCCCCCTTCCTCTGCTGCCACCACCGCTGCTCTCCAACTTTATCATCAACTGTAATGAAAACCCCACCATTTAGAATGTGTTTTACAAATTATCCAAAAAAGTATGTGAAATTATTGGGCTTATGGTGATTTTTTTTTCTTCTTTTCGTTTTGGTAGCTCTGATGTGATGTGAAGTTCCAGATGCAGGCCTCTCCTCTCAGTCTCTCAGCCTCTCTCTCTCTGTTTCTCCCTTTTACCCATGTTGTAGTGGAATGAAAGAATGTGATACATTTAAACAGGTTAGGCTGAGGAACAAGACAAGGGATTTTTCATGTGTGTTCCCCACTGAGATTCTCCAGCATCAGCCAACCTTTGAAAAATGCAGTTTCAAACCACCTATAGCTTTACCAAATGTAACTCCAAAAAAAACAAAAGTGTACATTTTGTAGTTCCTATTTGAGCCCATCTTTGAATTAGCGCTAATTTGCTTGTTTCTCAAACTTTTTGTGTGTGCTTCCAGGTGGTCCTGGAGTGTGTCCTACAGAAAGGCATTGTATACAACAAGGTCAACCCCATCTTCCACCACTGGAGAATCAACGACAAGAAGTTTGGACTGACCTTCCAGAGCCCCGCTGACGCCCGTGCCTTCGACCGAGGCATACGCCGGGCCATCGAGGACATCAACCAAGGTGTGTGTGCGCTGTGTGTGTGTGTGTTCTATTGTTTATGGTGCCTGCATGTGTGAATTTCCAGAGTTTAAAAGCAAGAGGAACCAGATAACAAAGTCAGTAGCAAGTCAGCGGAACGTACCTCAACTACAAAATCAAGCAACCAGCATCTGCTGTTGTTTCCGTATCAGAAAATCTGAGCAGCCCACAGATTTTCTTTTCACTACCCTCACCCGTTTTCACCCTCTCACACACCGCCAACAAAACACCAGGGTTGTTTGGAATTCCCTCTTAAGAGGTTGCGCTATACTGTGTGTGCTGGCTGCCATCCAATACGTGTAAAGTAATACGGGTGGATGTGTGCGAACGTGGTATGCATTCTGCTGCCGGGTGTCTGCGGCCTTGTATTCCTGTCTGCCTGTCACAAGCTCGTAATGGCTGACCTAGCATCTGTTCTAGGAGAGATGTATAGAGTTGATTAGCGTCGATGACTCCCCCACTCCCACTGCTGCCTGCTCAGTCACCCAAGCATGACCCCTCCTGCTTTATCTTATCAGTGCCAGCTGCCCAGATAAACGCTCCACTTCCTGTAGAGACTGGCAGGGCGGTCCTGTGCCCAGGTAGTGGGTGATATGGGATGGAAAGGGAGGGTGGCTCAGAAAGAAGGGGGGAGGCAGGAGGTGAGATGTAAAATAGATGGCAACAGGAGATAGGGCCAGAGCTTTAGTTGGAAGAAACTGGACCAGGTTGGGCTTTTGTGCTGCTCAGACTTGGAAGTAAGTTTGAAGCCTAGATAGGCTGGTCTTAAAACAGGTTGGTCTGGTTGTGTATAACGTGGCATTTATACACATTTTAAGCTAAACTAGATATTACACTTGAGTGGAGTTGAGTCTCTGATTTAAGTTTGCTCCTGATAAGCATTATTTTTCAGTACCGTGCCAGAGGAGGTTGCAAAGTCATCCAATTAGCAGGAGAATTGCCAACTCAGCAATCTGCCACCCAGCCGCATGTTACACAAGCGGCTGGCTCAGGAGCTATAATCTCTATTACTCTCTAGACCCAGGAACCCTGGGGAGCATAGAGGAGGTACAGCAGGACATATCGTAAAGGCTTATCACTGTTGGGCGTCAGTTGCTTCTTGGCCGCAACCTATTATCTGAGATTTGAAATTCCTGGGGCTAGGTCCTGACAGAAGAGTCTAGGTAAAAGGTAATCATTGGCAACATGTCTGTGGCCGGGTTTGTACATGGTCTTTTTTTCTGTGAATTTAGCAGAAAAACAGAGAATAATGGATTACTGTAAATGTAAAACTGAATTAATGACAGGGGTGACCTTTCATATAGGGAGGTCATTTGTCCGGGCTTATTGGTTGGCTTAAGACAGAGTTGTCTAAGACTGTGTTATTCAACTGATAAATTAGTTTAATGGCAGAAAATAATTTTCTATAATTTTTTCAAGGAAAAAGACAGAAAGTCACTTTTTCCACATGTTTTTTTTAATCGATTTTTGACAGTTGGCTCGACATAACTAACTTCAAGATGAAAAGAGGGTACATGTGTCAATTCTGAAATTAGAATTAAGGATGAGGAACAGGATGCACAGTGGGGAAAAAGGCTGTCCAGTGTAAAGATTCCCCTCAGCTCTCCCAGAGGCTGTTTAGTTTCTTTCTGTTAGTACATGCTTCAACTCTTTCCTGTGCATGTCAGCTGCAGCAGGTGATGGTGAGCTCAGTCTCCCCGGTGCCTGCACTTCTTTATCCCTCCCAACTCTTTCCTCTGCTGTCCTCTCCTCCCTCTGTTCTCCTCTCTCTCTCCTGGCATCCTCTGTATTCTGCCAGTGTTGTGTAATGCCTCTCCTCAGCCCAGGCAGCCAGGTTCTTCTGTATTCCTGTTGCATCGCTCTGCTGCTGGACTGCTGCGTGAATGTGCGTGGGGAGAGAAGAGGCAGCGAGAGCAAGAGAGAGAGAGAAAGAGAGAGAATATGTTTTGCCTATGTGTGTGCGTGCGCATGTGTGTGTGTATCAGTCTTGCAGTCCTCTGTTGCCATGGAAACATCGGGCACATGGCTCAGGCAGCTTCGCGGCCCAGCACTGCCAGAGTCGTGCTGCAGGAAGCCGTGTTCTCTCAGTAGTGGAGCAATGCAGACACACACACACACACACACACACACACACACACACACACACACACACACACACACACACACACACACATACACACACACACACACACCTTTCTCCGTGTGATTCAGAGATAGACAGACACACTGATGGACAGACTGTCTAACACAAGCCCAGTGAATTCCTCTCATCCTCTCTGGGGCAGAGACAGTGTTACCATGTTCTGCTGTATTTCCTCCATGAATGCAGACAAGCTCACCGATGCTAATAATTAGGTGAACTTAAGTTTCACCTCATGCTCCAGGTACAAACAGTTTCCAGTTTCCCCTTCATCTCAGTGGAAATGGCTTAATCACTGATTTGTGCAACATTGCTAAGAACCTAACCTTAACCATTTCTATTTCTATTAACTCTCTCTTAAGTGTTTTCAGGCTGCTGCTTGAAATGTATTTATCTTTTGGTTTTCTTTATGTAGTTGTGTATTTAATCTGGCCACCAGTACATGTGAGGTGACAGTGATGTCAAGTTGTTCTATATTATATCATTATATTATTATAGATTTATAAATGAACATGAATACCATTGCGGGATCGAAGTTAATCACAGTTATGTCTAACATGTTACAGATAAACCTAGGTGGTTATCTCGTATCAGAATAGTTTGATTGACATTATTGCCATCTTGCTTTTGTACTTTATCATTTGATTCATTGAAAACCTGGAAAGCATGCATTGAAATCCAAGACTAGTACAGACCTATCCAGGGCCTGTTCAGATGCACAAGCTGAAATTCACGTATGAAAACTATTAAAATTAACAACAGTACATTTATCTAATATTTTTTGATTCGGAGAATACCATTTTGGCTATTAAACAATTGATTTCTAACTGAAAAATTGGGAAAATGTGCAACTTGCTGTATTAGTAGAAAGGCATTTAACAAAACAGCATTTTGCGTAAGAAATACCAGTGACATTAGTGTCTCTCCTCGGGTTCCACCATCCACAGAACCAGTTTAATTCTCTGTGGTAATGAAAAGCTGTAACGTGGTCAGCCTGATACCTGAAACACAAGCCTCCGCTCCAGCATCAGCAGACGAGGTGTTTCGGATGCGGAAATGGCACATGGCGTTTTAGCCAAGGTCAGGGTTACGTTATTCTAGGCATGCATATTTCATTAAGTTCTGCGTGCCCCACTGACACAAAGCAGCTTTCATTTCCCCATTATGCACCGTGAGAGGAAGGCAGAAGTCTTGGCCTGTCCTGCCCTGACAAGGATCAGTGTAGTAAATCTATTGGCCCAAACATGCTTTGTAGAAGAGATTGATCTATTGACGTCGGAACAGTTTCGATGAATTGATCTGATTTACGCGAAAATGTAGCTAAGGCGTGAAATAGATAATTTCTTGTTGGTTGCAAGCATTTGTACGAAAAATTGAATTTGATCCTGTTGACCCTAAAAGTGTCTTTTATTGTTTGTGTAACATATTTAGCTGAGACACTAAAAGTCTATGTGTTAGTGCCTTTTTGTAATGTATACAAAAACCTGAGGCTACATCTTAGCTTGTTCTGGGTGAATGTGTGAGAGGCTTTTAAATGAAATAAATGTCATGATCTAAGTTTTTGTTCATTTATTTAACTGTAACACTGCTTTCATTTATATGGAGTCATGAATTGAATCGTCTCCTCCCTGTCTTCCAGGATGTCGGCAGTTTGGGGAAGGGGACATTCCTGAGGATGGACTACCGGTGAGTGAGATTTCAGTGTAAAGAAAATGTGTTGTGTGTGTGTTTTTCTTGCTTTCTTCGGAGAGTCTTATTGTTCTCTGTTTTAAGAGCATTTAGACAAATGTATTTGGAGAGTAGTTGCCTTTTTTAAATTTGGTTTTCACAGTACATCAAATTCACAAATCTAAAACTCTTTAAACACACTGATCATTTTTAAACAGAGTAAATTGGACTGATAATTTGTCGATTGAGTGTTAAGCTGCACCAACAGAACCGATATGTAAACTCATATTTTTTCACTCACCCACCATTGAATAGGAGGCAGGTCATAGCTCGACCCGTCGCCGTGTGTTTGAGCTCCGATGTGTCCCAGCTCTCCGCTGACACCTGCCTTTGTTTTCGAACAGTTGTTCTTAGAGATTTACAGGTGTTTAACCAGTGCCCGCCAGACCCTGAGGTGAAGCTGGGTGTTGGCCAGCGAATGTGCCAGAGCAAGCTGAGCTGCCTCTCGATCAATCTAACCTGGTAGCTGTCACTCCTGTTACAATAGACGCTGAGGTAATGTAACTATTGCCTCAGGAGCTGGTTGTTCAAACACAGCTTGGAGAAAACGCTCTTGGATTTTAGATGTTCTCCGACCTAGATGTGTTCACTCAGGGGCTCGGCCTCCTTTTGTTGACAGATTCAGAACTGTTAAGGTGCACTATGTTAAGAATTGTATATATTTGGCACGCAGCGCTGTGTTGTGTCGTGTGTGGCTAACAGCGCTGTGTTGTCTTAAGCAGAGACAGGCAGCAGGTATATAGTTCAAGTCTACACGCCCATGTTCATTTGTTTTAGATATCAGGCTGGTTACAGGAACGTCGGTCACCTGTTCGACGGCAGATTGCAAAGTAGGTGAAAAGACACTTGAGTGGGGAGGCAGGGCCGTTCCTGTAACACTGAGTGACACCTCAGCACGTCTGTAATGTAGCACAGTACACACAACTGTCCTGCCACAGGTACAGCTTTTGTTAAAGTTGTAATTGATGACTGTTGACACTGTGTCAGAGAGGTATGGATTCAACCCTGCTCATTTTTCACACTGTACGGTATACAGAAAAGTACAGCTTGAACAAAACATATCACAGAAGTGTGCCAAAGTGCAAACAACTAAAATGGTAGCTTTAACAAGTATTTATTTTAAGAGCCGTCGTATTGCTGAGCAGGTTGTTTCCAGTTTTTTCGCTGACTGCTTATAGAAAATGCCCCGGCAGTTCCACAAGCCGTCCATGTGATCATATTTTTTGGACATTCCTCTCGACACCATTGGCCTGTCCTCGAGCTCTGGGTTCGTTATACTTGCCAGCGACCTGTCATCGTCCCTTTCGACCTGCCCTGGTGTCCGGCCATGTGCAGCGAAGGAGGCCGAGCGGCGTTCCTGCTCCTCCGGCAAAGTTCCTCTTTAAGGAATCCGCCTGAAACATACAGGAAATCCAATTGCACCACTGTTGCTAGGCAGCGGGGGTGGGGTGGGGGTGTAAGGGAGGTGGGGGGTGGCGGGGGGTGGGGGGGGGGGGTGTTCACAAGGTTCAGTGAGTGAACCACCGAGGGTGTCACCATGGTGATTTGGCATCCGAATGTTGCGGTCTGAGACCTGGGCTACAGAGAAAGAGAGAAGTGAGCCAGTGGCAAGTGCTGCAGCCGGAGAGGTAGCGAATACCACCACAGAAAGAGTTGTGACATTATCTGCATGGCTTAATGTTCCGAAATACATTCA